>NC_034409.1:175936414-175982542 GCF_002078875.1 Numida meleagris | reverse complement strand
GAAGGAAGGAAGGAAGGAAGGAAGGAAGGAAGGAAGGAAGGAAGGAAGGAAGGAAGGAAGGAAGGAAGGAAGGAAGAAGAAGGAAGGAAGGAAGAAAAAGAAAGAAAGGAAGGAAGAAGGAAAGAAAGAAAGAAAGAAGGAAAGTAAGTAAGTCTTGATCTGTTTTACCATAGACAAGTGCGCTAATCACTAAGCTGTGGTAACTGGAGAGCAGCTTTTTCTTCAATTTCTTATTTTGACCAAAAATTCATTCCTGGCTTTCAGAAGATTTCCTTTATGAAAACAGTTAGGCATATGTTCAAATTTGAGCAACATAGCAAATGTAAGGTGATTTGAATTTCATTGCAGACTGCAATTGCATTGCAGACATTTAAGCAAGTTGCCTTATTTTGCCTCTAGTGACCTTCAAAATTCAGACTCACATAGACATTTTCCCCACTTCAGCTAACAAAGAACAACACCTGTGCTGTGCTGCCCTGAGTTGGCTATGTATAATCACTACTGGAATACTGTGATGAAAAGCTTTGGATTCACAACATCTGTTTCAAACAGCAAAAAAAAAACCAAAAACAACTTAATGGAATATTCCCAAACAAATTTCACTGGAATCGTTGGTGGTGCAAGGGTAAAAAGAGAGTCCAAGTCTTTTAGAAGATATTGAGGTCAGTGTCTAGGCCAAATGATAGAAGGATGGGTTAAGAGAAAAAAAAAAAAAAAAAAAGAAAGGTTTAAGTTAGATATGAGTCCCTACAACTAGAAAAAAAAAAGTGGATTTTTTTTTTTACATGTTAACATGGAAGATGAAAGTGTCTTATAACTTTGGAACAGAAGGAAAAAGAGGAAGAAAAAACTGTAAACAGACAGGTCCAGTTGATATCAAGCCTACACTTTTTTTGATTGAGACTGATTTTGCCCTGTGAGACAAGATAAATCAAGATGAGATACATAACAGCCTATGAAAGACTAAGTGTAATGTCTTCACTGTGAATAGTTCAACTTTCTGTCACGCTTGATATATGTGGCAGGGGGACTCACAGTTGATGCTGCTCAAACCTTCCAAGATGCCTCTGTTTCCCGTGGTGGTTGGCAGCATCACCTCAAATCAATCAGCATAATAAGTTGGTTAACAAAAGATGTAGGAATTAACAGTGCTTCTCATCTATCTCTGGTCAGACTATGTCAGGCTATGGTAGTTTTCTCTCTGAAATTGAAATATCCAAATCATAGGTCTTTTAGAAGTCTAAATCTGTATTTCATAGTGTGTGCATTTGAATATGTATATAGTGAAGTGTGTAGGAACAGTATTCTGTACACATAACATCTGTGGGTAAGATGGGAGGTGGGCAGATCACAGCAAGATACAAGGGCTAATTTGGGGGGGTGAATATTTCAGCTTATGTATATCAAAGCATCAGTGCATGAGTCATTGGCACAAAATGACTAATATTTTTTGCATCAGAGTAGTAGAATGTTCTTGCTTACAGCTTTTCAAGTCTATGAATAATGCCAGAAGAAATGGTTCTTCTTTAAATCAATCATCTTCTGTGTTTGCTGCATAATAAAGATAGTGGTTCTTAGACAATACAGAGATACATGTCCTCAATATGCCAAATATGATAGAGAGAAGAAAGAGAGAATGAGAGAAAGAAAAGACAGATGGAAAGAAGAAAAGCAAGCAAGCAAGCAAAAAAGAGCCAAACAGATACAGAGACTACTTTCTAATAAAACTCTGTATAGGATAAGCATAAAGATTTTTATTATATGCATTTATTTTGTAGCCGATCTGTTGAGAGATCACCAGCCAGGTATTTTGCTATTTTTGCTTAGGATAGAAGCCAACCGTTCATTTTTATGTTAATAGTACCTGGGAGAACAGGATTGGTAAATATATATTCAGTTCTTAAATTAACAACTTATGACAACTTGAGTTAAAACACAATGTGAGTGTTTTACATTTCACACTGAATCCACATGGTTAGCTACAATAGGTATCAGACTAGCAGGAATCACTAATTGTCATACCTGTGGTATCTTTCTAATTAGCTGTGACATAGAACCATGTTCTACTAATTATTTAATTTTTGACAACATAAAAACATGTTCCAGCACATAAGAAAGAAAACAGTACAAATTTTTCCTAAAGCCTACAAAAATCTATAGCATTTGTAAAACAACACCACCCAAATTCTCTTGAATCTCTCCCCTCGCATTTTTGTTAAAGTTGGACCTGATCCATAACCCCAAATCTGAATGAACACCAACTTTTCCTCTTAAGATAGGATTCATAACATCCAGGTAACACCCAGCATCAGATATCTGCAAGGAAGATGTTTTACCCTGAGTTGTTCTCCTGGGTTCTTATCATCAATGGAAAGAAAGAGACATTTTTACATCATTTTAGACATTTACCTTAGAAACAGGGAAATCAGACTCTAGATTTGCCTTTTCTGGTCCACTGGTTCTAAAGGCAGACTTGATAGACCAGTCTGGATATAAGCACATCTGGTAAGATAAATCTCACCCAAGGTATGTAAGAAAGAACAGATGTATCACACCCCAGTAAAGACTAATTATTTCCATAGAATAAAAGTGCATGCTTGGGGTTAAATTAGATGATTTCCAGCATTTTTGTCTTCTATATATTTGGCAGAACCTGCGTCTGGGTCTGGCACAAAAAGGGTTGTTACATTTTATTTATGAATAAAGTAAAAACATTCTTTGAAATTCTGGACTTTCTTACCCAGAGTGGTAGAGTTCTGACTAAAGCATTTGTTGAAGTGACGATGGGGGAAAGCCAAGCCCTTACCTTGCTGAATTCACAGTGAGGAATCAAGACTACTTAATGTAGATGAATGGCCTAACAAAAGGACTTGCATCTGCTTTGGGCCTGTTAAACTTGTTGATTTGTGAAGAAAGAAGCTGAATCAAGACTGAGTAGTGCCTCCTGAATGAGCCTCTTACCTATGGAGAAATGTTTACTCACCGCATTATCAGGTCCTCTGTCATCTGTTGTCTCCTTAACTATTGAAGTTCTCCTCAAAATGTTTTACTAAAACATGATGCCAAAACATTTGTGAGCTTTGAGAACAGTCCCCTTCCAATGAAAAAGCGTATTGCTGGAAGGTCCTGACCAACAGTACACAAACACATCAAATTTGCATCTTATCTTTCTGTTTAAGGCATGGCTGTACAAACACATTTTGTCCCTCTTATTTCTTTCTCTTGCTCTCTTTTTAATTTTCATTAAAATGTGAGAAATTCTTGTATATATAAGCAGAGCACCTTTGTTTATTTATTAAGCCATCTTCCATGAGAAATCCTCCAGTCAGACAGCTTTATATTCTGCAAAGGAAGAGCTCTGACTGATAAACTATGATAGTCTTTGGCAATGAAAAAGAACTCTTCAGTAGCAGCCAGTGGTTTGAAACCCTCTTTCCTTCCATTTGATGCACATCTACCTGAACTGGTGAAATCATGCACCACCTTCTCTACTCCTGTCTAGCAGTGTTTGACAGCTTGTGCGCATTGTTGTCCCAGGCTGTAGCTGTCACCGGACCAGTCAACTTGAGAAGTGTTCTGATTTTCCTATTCTCTCGCTGCCCATTGAGTATGGTGCCAGTATAACATTCCTCTCAGGTCCTACAGACAAAGTTCAGCAAATAGGCATTGCAGCTTCTCCTGGTTACTACTTCACTTGTTCAGATGGAGTTGTGCTTCAGATACATAAGAGCTTCCTGCCCAAACATCTTATAGAATTTTACTGAACGTAACTAACTGGTTCTAAAAATAAAAGTTTTCACTTATTTTTAATAGAATATTCTCCTCAATAGTTTTTGCGTTTGGCTGTGAGAAGGCAAGTTTCTCTCTTACAAACAGCAGCAAAACTCTTTGAAGATCACAGTACACTGGAGAACTGAGTTTACAGAAAACTCATGGGATTCAACAAAGGTAGATGCAGTTTAGAATAACCCCAAGCAACAGGACTGGCTTGGGAAGAGGCAGCTTTTCAGAGAAACCATGGGAATCCTAGTGGATGACCTGAATTATTGAAAGCAGATTCTCCAAACTGAGAGAGCAAACAGTTCTTCATTTCTGAGATAATATGTAAAATAATATGTAAATAATATGTAAAAACCCAGTTCCAACATATTAGAATGAGTACACCATGAGTGTGACACCAGGTGTCACTGAAATTATTAGCTTCTAAGTACTGGATATAGAAGGCTGAGAAATCTTGATTTACTCAATCTGAAGGAAAGAATACAAATAACAGATCTTATTGGTGTCTTTCCTTGGAGGTGCATAGTAAAATCATAGAATCATAGAATCATAGAATTAGCTAGGTTGGAAAAGACCTACAAGATCATCCAGTCCAACCATCCACCTACCACCAATAACCCCACTAAACCATGTCTCTCAACGCTATATCTAAATGTTTCTTGACATGCAAAGGAATAGATAAAAAGTGCAAGATGAGAAAATTTCTACTGAATATCAGAAAAAAAAATATGATGGAGGTTGTCTAACACTGGCATAAGTTGCCGTGAGGGACTGTGAAAAGTCAGTCCTCAGAAATACTCAAAATTTGTCATGAAAATGCCTTGAACAACCTCGCGTAACAAAAAAAAATCCATCCCATGGCCCACTCAGGTCTCTTTCAATCCATGTTATGGTGGAGGGATTGAGTGAAGATCTTAAACATTGATCTTAAACAATGTTTGCTATCAGGTGTTGCCATTCTGGTGTGGCAAATACAATTGTGATAGACCTGAATCTGCTTATTAAAATGATATATATATATAATAATTGCATGAGGTAAAGGAATGACAGTCACTAAATGGCTACCAGTTTCTCTAGATACTAGTTGTCATATCCATATACAGAGATATTCTTTCAGAGAAAATAACTTGCTTATTGGATCAGCTACAATTATTATCAAAAGTTTTCTTTTCAGAATTTGCTTTACAGTTATTACCTAAAAATTATGCTTTCTTAGGAGCTAAAAGAGATATAGGATATAAACTAATGTTTCATAGGTAAAAGAGAAATAAAATGTTTTTAATAAGAAAACGAAAGTGAATATTTCATTTTGTTTCACCAAGTGTTTCTATGTGACCATGACATAATAGACACTGAAAGCCAATGTTTAGCCTCTCCCTTTCCAACTTCTAATTCTGATATTCTGTGGAGCAAGGTGCAACCTTAATAGATAAGCGTCTCTGTTTAGAAATTCATTTTGACTTAGAAGAGTTAAGGCAGTCGAGAGAAATACATGCAACCAGCTCATTGCAGTGCACTTAACTTCTGTTACTCATCCTTTATTTCCTACGAGATGCCCAGAGGAAAGCTACACAGCTGGTTCCTGTTGCTGTTATTTACTACAGTTACACATTTAATAGTTTGCTATTTCTTGTGACATTTTTCACACACCTCAAAAATCATTTTCCAGAAAAATACACCTTTTCAAATGGAGCATTTATGGGGAGGTTCACCTTTGGTTATTCTATCAAACTATTCTCCACTTATTCTGAGGACACTTAGCATCTCGATGCATCAGGATAAACTCCTGATGAGAAAAGAGCACTTGATTGACAGAAAAGGGAAAAGTGATAACTATATTAGGAATCCTCTCAAGTATCTATGTTGTATCTGTGAGGCTTAACATTGAATTGTTCTGTAGAAGGCAAATGGAAACAGAGGCCTCTCTGCACCTTCAGTATGCTGATGGAGAAAGCATTATGTGACAACCAGCAAAGGCCTGTAAAAGAAGTAAGAACTTTGAATCTAATGACCTTGGAAGAAAACTGGCATCATGGAGTTTTCTTTTTTTCCTCCTGAATCAATTTAGAGCCCACAGAAAGTGCTGAAGTCTAAGACAAAATTCCTTTCTTAATACATTAAACAGGTACAGCAGATGGTGACACTGGAGCTTTCCAAATGGTACCAGGGCACTGCAGCCCCGACTGAGGGAGACCACCTCCAGGTGGAGAGGGGAGTTCATCTTCCAACTCTGCATGTTTTTTTTTCTCCTTGTGTTCACTGCCAACAAAGGCACCAATTAGTGCATAGCCTCAGCAATGAAACAAATGAAAGCAGAGACAACAGAATAAAGGGAGATATGTGTTTGCTCCTGGAATTATGTTTTGACATTTCTTTTGGATTTCATCAAGGCCTACAATCTTTTGCGTTAATTTAAGGAAAAAAAATACACAAACAACACCCGGTCTCATTACCATTGGATATGGTGATGGGGGAAATGGGCTGGAAAAATCCTGAATCTTTGGTATGCCTTATTCTGGAATTACAAAGAGTAGAGCAAATTCTTTACCGCTGTGCCATTCTGCTTTTATGTTTAACAATCTAATTAGAAAGGCTGGGTTGCTTTTCCCCATTATAAAAGCAAAGACAGTGCACACAAGCAAAACCAATTAGACAGCTGTAGTTTACAGAGAGGGCTTGCCTTGAGGCTGGTTTCTAATGAACCCCCAGTCGATGGTTCCTATCCAGAAGCAGGACGGAAGAAGCACAGCAATAACATGTGCTATCCTTTCTGCCATCAAGCGCTAATGTCACTGCAAAATAGTTTGATCTAGGGAATTGTCACTTATAATAGCCTTTCCTTTTTGCAGTCAGAATTGCCACCAGCACCAGCAGTGTGACACTAACCTGGCTGAAAA
Source organism: Numida meleagris (assembly GCF_002078875.1). NCBI lineage: Eukaryota > Metazoa > Chordata > Aves > Galliformes > Numididae > Numida > Numida meleagris. Next base: position 175,975,865 of record NC_034409.1, on the reverse strand, counting down.
TGCATGTCCCCTCTTTGGATCCAAATCAAGCTAACAGGTGGTGACAAATCCAAAACATTGCTTTCAGTTTTACGAATGTTACTTTCTGCTCATCAGGGACTTGCCTTAACTCAAAGCAGACACAAAACTATACAATGAGCTGCATACTTGCCGTGCATTTGTTTTTCATTGTGTATGGCTCAAATTAAAGCAGGCTGTATTGAGTAGATTGCTCACTATAAGTTAGTCATCTGTTTAGTGTTTCTGATGTCCCACAAACCGTTGTGGTTGTTCACAAGTCTATTAATTAAAAAGAAAACGACGAAGGAAACTACTCAGTGGGTTGATGAACCATTCAACCACTTCAAAACTAAGGAAAACATTAAAACAAACCCCCCTCCCACATTCCTTTTCTTGAATAGCGTGATAACAGGTATTTGTTTGAACTGAACTTTATAAGGCTTGTGAAAAAAACAAGCTCTTGTCATCACTGCATTTAAATGAGTTTTATGTACAAGGAGCTGAGTAGCACTGTCTGAGCTAGAATAGATGAGATCATGTCAGCATTCCCATTAAAAAAAACCCTATATTCAGTGGATTATGAGTCACTTATAAAAATTCACTCCAGGCTAAAATTTTGCAATAGTTGACAGTAATACTTGGGTCAGATCAGGCAGGCTGGGGGCTTGCAGGGGAGTTTGTATAAATCCATGTATATTTATAAATTAAAGGTACTTGCAAAAGTCTACAATTCTATACTCATACAGCTGTAGAATTGCATTGCTATTACTGCTGATCTAATTTATCTTTTTAAATGTGATATTCTGACTCACATTATTCTCATTTTTTTCCAGCTGGGAGACATAAATAAATGCAAAAATTGTTCTGTTTCTTCATTTTCATGTTGTTTGTCTCATCTCTCCTTGTTCCACTGAGGTATGTAAGGGTGGAGGGGATTAAGAAAAGCTGGTAAAAAGAGAAAAAATCGGAAGGTCCAGGAGTAAAGAACAAGAATCCAAACTGTTGTACCTTACATAAACTTAAAGAAGACATAAGAAGTTAAGACTATGCAAATTAGATGTTATGATGCATTTCAGTTACAATGCTACTGTAGAAAACCTGTCTTTTTGATCCAATTTTTTGAAAGATTGCATATTTTACAAAGAGACCGATGAGGGGACAGCAAGAGTTTTTCAACTAGCTGTCATTGTGGCCATGCATTTAAAATGAATTAATTAAAAACTTGCTCTTGAGGACAATGTCTAGCAGAATTCATCTAGACAAAGGCAAAAATAACAGCAAAAGGAGTAAAATTTTTTTCTGCAACTTTTTAAATTTATATGTCCAGTTACTGCTTTTTAAAGGAATCAGTTTTAAAAGTGGTCAAATAGAGCAAAGATCTAGTTATGAACTTTGTTATATTCTGCCCATTTTGCCAGAGGTAGCTTAATATAGCCATGTGGGTGAAGGTAAACACAAAAGAAGGGGTTACCTAGGCTACTGTATGTTTGCAAGTTCTTGCCAATAATATCTCCAAATGTAGCTTAAAAAACAACCAAAGAAAATAGATAATGAATGCTTGTAAGGATTAGGAAAAGTGCCAGAGATAACAGATCAAGGAATTATTCTTCATGGGGAAAAAAAAAATGTAGGATCAGATTTCCAAAACTAAAGCTAGTGTGAATTCTTTATACAGAAGCAACTTAATCTCCAAAGAAAGAAAATGTTTTGGTGGGTGGGTGAGTGAGATGAAAAGGCAGCTTTTAAAAGCCTCTTCCTATGTTTGCAATGGTCAGTTATTATCTGGAGTAAAACTAGGTCAGTTACTGTTCAAAAAGAGGTAAAAACTATGTCTGGATTAATTCCAAAATCATCTCCCCACTGCCTCCCATTTTGAGCTATGCAGATAGCACAAAAGATGTATTTTCCCAGTGATTGACAGTCCACTGTAGGATGTCCTCACAAACTTTGGTAATGGCATATCACTGTTGCCAACTTTAGAGGAGTTCACTGCTGATGATTTTTAAATTTAACCTGTACATAGTGGATCAGGTTACTATCTAAGAAAAGAAGCCAATGACTTGCGTCCTTCATGGTTGGTCTATACAAGTGCTCTAAGAATCCCGTGAAAGGGCAGAGACCTCACTTTGTATTTATATTCAGTAGAGCTAAACCAAAGGGAAAGGGAATGGAGAAAAGAGGTATCTTTCTGATATCTCCTTTAGAATATATTTCTTATAATGTCCTGCATATTGAGTCATTCTATTCACAGATTTTGTTATTCTGGGGCCACAAATGTTGATAAATAATCTAGATTGCCTTGCTGTTAAATGTAACTCCTTTACACATGCCTCCAGACCATTTCATAGCCTTATGCAAAGGAACAGATTCTGAAACTCTGAGCAAAACTCAAGCCAGAATCTGCAAAGCAACCAATGTCAGCAAGCAGGTAATGTGTTTACTATCCTACACATGTGACTAAGGACCAAACTGTGGCCCCATCCTATGCTGTCACACAAGAGTTTAAGATGGATGTACACAACCACATCTGTGTAGAACTTCTTTGCCGAGGAGTGTTAAGTATAGAGGAATACTTGACTAAATCATACTAGATGTATGATACATACTAGATGTATATGTTATTCTGTTTGAAATAACCAGTACCAGCTGCTGCAAAGAACAACAGAAGAACCCTGCAGGAGGCAGAGGCAGAATAATCTGCCTCCACAAAGGTCTCCTGATCCTGCTTGCTAATTGTCAGAGATTAGCTTAAGCCCTGAAGCACTAGGTTTAATATCTTTTCCAAAAGGTTTATTTTCTTTAATTATGATAACTCTGGATATCCATGATATTGATATGATATTCAATCTCTTTATGAATCTGGTTAAGTTTTGGTCTCAACAACTTCCTTTGGCAACGAGTTCCACAATTTAATTACACGTAATATAAAAAGGTATTTCCTTCTATCAGTTTTGACTTGCCCACCTTTTGATTTCATTGAATGCCTTGTTGTTCTTCCTTCCAGAGGCAGAGTGGAAGCCCCTGTCTGTTTTCCCTTTGCTGCTTTATATGATAACTTTAATTTGTAATATGTTTTCATTTTGCCTCTCACTCATCCTTTTATAAGGGGAAAAATCTCTGTCTTTCCAGTTTCTCTTCATATGACCATATTTTCATTTCTGTCATTTTTCTGTGAACTCTCACCAAGTCTGTCTTATTGTTTTATGGGACACAGTGTCTGGTGCTGCAAGAAGTATCTGAGGTATGCTCTATAATTCTTATTTTTAAAAGCATTATGTTTTCCATGTTGTTTCCATCTTCTCCTCTATGTTTTTACAGCATCTAAAGGTTGCTAGGATATTTTTGACTGCAAACTACTGTTAGTGTGCCGTCTGCAGTGGCACCTACATTTCCCTCCTGAACTGAGCCATTGTATAGATTCTAAAGCCTTGCAAGAGTAATTTCCCTTTTATCCTCTGATGTGCATTACTTGGCATTTATCAGTGATACTTTCATCTAATTTAGAGCTGTCTGTTCCTGACTAACTGAAGTGATTTTGGATGGAGTCCAGCCTCCATAAGTAAGACGCTTAACTTGAGGCTGAACTGTTGGTCCTTAGTGAGACAGTTCTGCCCAGTTAATAGCACAATTTTCATTCCTCAGCTGATGGAGAGAGGTAAATGATGTGAATGCTTCTTAACGAAGATCCAGTCTGACTGATCTAGGTGCCTGAATTTAGATGCAAATTAGGATTCCACATTTCTGTGTATTTTGAGATGCTACTGTTCAGTATTACTGATCCTCCATACATATAAAATGGAAGCCTTAGAATGATACTTGAGTTAATTTCATCAGCAACCTTTGGATTAAAAAAACCAAAAAACTAACAACTAGAAAACCTTCACTAGAAGTTTTTGGATTATAAAATAATATGTAGCTATTTAATCCACAGAATTGCTATGAAGGGAATTATTTAGAGAGAGAGATGGGTGGAGGCTAACACCTGTCTCAACTCTGTACAGAGAGCACTGGGAGGAAGAGTGGCTTTTCTTCACCCTTAATGCTTCCTTCCTACAGACCTCCTAATTGTGTGCCCGGCAAGGGTGAGGAATGAAAGATGCTAAACTGCTAATGACCAGGAGAGTTTATGTTATGATAGCATCTACTGTTGGAAGTCAAGATCACAAACCAACTTGTCTTATTAGTTCTACATAAGTTGCTCTGAAAGTAATGCTTCCTATCTATTTCGGTGGAAATTGTAACAGATACAGAGAGCACAGTAACACTATTTGATAGAGTAAATTATCATATGGAAAATGTTTATTTTCAATATAGTCACCACCATTAGCTGTGCACTCTTGCCAGTGATGGACAAGAGCCTGCAGGCCACGCTCATAAAAATCTGTACCAGTGGAAATGACCAATTGTTTCACAGCTGCTATGACAGTGTTGTTGCTAGGAAAATGTTCCCTGCACAGTTCATCTTTCATCAGTCTGAACAGATGAAAATCGGAAGGCAGCAAATCTGGATTATATAGTGAGTGTGGTAGCACAGTCCAGCCAACATTGGCAGTGTTCTCCACAGTCTTCAAACTGGTATGGGGCCTGGTGTTATTGTGCTGTCTTCTCCTGCCTGAGTTTGGAAGTTCAAGCCTTCAGCTTAGTAAGCATCATGGTGTAGCAGTTAGAGCTGATGTTTTGTCCGGGTTCCAGGAAATCCAGAAGGATCAGGTTGCCCACTGGAACAGATTGCCCAGTGAGGTTGTGAATGCTCCCACCCTGGAAGCATTCAAGGCCAGGCTGGATGGGGGTTTGAGCAACACGGTCAGGTGGGAGATGCCCCTGCCTATAGCAGGGGTGTTGAAAGTAGGTGATCTTAAAGGTCCCTTCCAACCCAAACCATTCTATGATTCTATGATTCTATGATCATCCCTTTCCTATCTCAAAAGACAGTGCACATCAGTTTACCCACTGAGGTCTGTGTCTTGAACTTTTTTCTTCAATAGGAAATTCACATGTCACCACTCCATGGGCTGCCATTTTGACTCCGGCTCACAGTCGTGACACCATGTCTTGTAACTGGTAATGACACAATCCAGGAAAATGTCACCTTCAGTCTCCTATTGGTTCAATAGGTCCTTACAAACCTACATACTCTGTTCTTTCTGTTCCTGTGTGAAGATGCATGGGACCCACTTGGTACAAACTTTGCGATATTTGAATATTGCCGTCATTGATTCCAATGCATTGAAACCAGTATTCTGATCCATACACAGCTCCCTGATCCTAATCCACCAATTTGCACAGATGAGCTGACTGAGACTCTTAATTTCATGTTGTGACAGCTGTGCATGGCCATCTGGAAAATGGCTTGTCTTTCAGGTTGCTGTCACCACTGCTGAAATGCACCACCCACCATCTCACTGTGCTCACATCCACTGCTTGGTCTCCATAAACGATTAGCAAGCATTAATGGATGTCAGTGGGTGCAATTTTTTCTGCATGGAGGAATTCAGTTGCATAACTTTGCTTAATACACACTTCCATGTCAGACACATGTCTTATTGGTGATAGGTAAATGGTTGGACTGGATGATTTTATAGGTCTCTTCCAACCTCGGTGCTTCTATGATACAATTCTGTCAGACTACCCCTCTGCTGCCATCTATCACATGGCAACAAAATGCAAAGGAATATTGGTGGGAAGGTTCAGCCTCTACTGCCATACCATGAAGATTTGCCTCTGACGTTGTGAGCCAACACAATAAAATAGGAGGCATCACTTTCAGAGCAGCCATCATATAACTCAAAAATTTTTGATACAAGGAACTCAGACTAATAAAGCCAAGAAGAAAGAAGGAGGAAGAAAAAAAACCCAGCCATATTAAGGAATGTGAAACATAAGAATGGGTAAAAAGAGCATATTTACGTAGCCTTAGAATGTACACATTTTAGGTGGATTACCTTAATTTTTTCAGATATTACATACAAAGACATAAGAACTGTTCTACTGAGCTGAACACCAAATAACTGTAAGTAGATCCTGCTCATTTTCTAGTTGAGTAGCACTGCATATTATTATTTCTGGTATTTTTTTCACAATTAACCATTTTAATTTTATGTACATTTATTAAAAAACATATTGTCTTACTGTTGCCATTATCTTACATGTACTTACTTATCCCATCTGTATTGTTTTATATTGATCCTTAGGATTTCCTCTCAACAAAGATTTTTATCTAGAAGTTCATGTAGGTTAAGAGAAAGATGAAGGCACAGTCAGAAGTTAATGCATTAGGACACACACATTGCATCTGGTTGTGTGGAAATGTCCTAGATGGCCTAAGATGTGGCCAGCTGTGGTTTTGGAGTTGTCTGCAGATATCTGGGAAGTTATGATGTACCCTGTTCCTGAACAGATCTGGTGAGAGTGACTTTTCATGCTCTACACAACTGGCACGTGAATGTCAGAGTTTATAATTGGAACCATTACATAACCTTGGGAGTGAAATTGTGAACTATACCCTTTGGAAGCAGATGGCTTTCATCATGTGAACCATGTCATATTGTAATAGCATGTATGCCTTTCTACGCTGAATACAGCAACATTTTGAATTAGGAAAGAATGTTTACCTTGTTTAGTGGCTTAGTGAAAATCAGGAAAAAGTTGAAGAAGTAAGGATCTCTGTTGAAAATCTCTTTTAACTTTCTCACTAACTAATACTTTTATAGTCAGTTTACTTTCAACTGTACCATTTTACTTGAGTTTTCAATATGTAAGAGCTGCCTTCAATTTTATACACACATATACCTAAGCAGACAGGTTGTTGCTTTTAAATGTCATTTCCATGAAGTATCACTTGCAAAATTCTCATGACATTAACTGAGATGGAGTAATTTAGACAAAAATATTAGGTCAACACAGCCCTATATGGCAGATCCTTGTTTTCTTGCTTCAGAACGCTTCAAAGGACATACTGCCTAACTGCTGAGGCGAGGAATAAGTGTCAAAACTGCTTAAGATAGGGATCAATTTCAATAAATGTGACCTCAAACCTTCCAAGGTGTTTATGTCTGGGAACACTTACAGTACATCTGTTATTATTTTGGTTCAGCTGAGTTTACTGTTTCAATCAGCGACATTTCAATAGAGCTGGTATAAAAGACTGGAATTAGATATACTAACTTGTTTTTCATGTTTACATTTCTGCAATTAGTAACTTTCTTTCTCATGATTGATGTTATGAGATATCTCAAGTAATAGCACCAAAAGTCAGGACTGAGTATCAGTCTAGATCTATCTAAACTTCCTGTAGTTTCCTAGCTAGAAACTGCAGGCCTGTGATAGGAGTTACATGAGAATGTGGAAAGGATTGTTGTAATGCGGAAATTAAGAATACATGGATATCATGATCTCCTGGATAAATTTGTGGAGAGTTATTAACTCTCATGTCTTATATTTATTCTCCTAATTAGTGTCATCCTCCAGGTGAGCTGCTTTCAGTGGATCTCACCTGCTCACCCAGTGCATCCCACAGCTGCAAAGACCCACAGGTGGGTTCTCGACTGCTGAAGGACAGATCTCTGCATTTTGAGCATGGTTATCGAACTCTTTGCTGGGTCACATGGAATAGAAACTGAACTGAAAACAGAGTGAGGGAAATTCTGACCCCACTACAGTTAATAGCAAAGTCCTGTTGATTTCCCCACTGCAAATATCCTTGTTTCAGTAAAGATATAACATTAGTATCTATACAAAAACAATCCAACAAAAAATAGCAGAGATATTTTTTGATACCTACCTATAACTGAAGGAATGGTGTCAGACAAGACTCATCCGTTTATTTTTACTTTTACTAATTTCATTCAACACTTAGATGCTGGAAAAAAAATATTTTATAAATGTCTGCTAAAGTAGAAAGGAGACAGTTAGCTCTTGTCAATGAACTATGGAACTCCTAGAGACTTTCAAACTATGCTGGATTGTGCACATGATAAAGAGGAATGGTACATGGTTTACAACCATGTCATAGAATTCTATTCATAAACTTGTCAAATGTTTTCTGAAAACTAGTTAGGAAGTTTAGTTCTGCAGCCCCTCGTGGAAGGCTGTTCCTAAATTTCTGTATGCTGATGGGTGAAGATCTTTGAATTTTCCATCACAGTAATTCATCGGAAAATAACTAACTGCACGATAGTTCACCAGAATAAGTGTAAAAATAAGTGTTACTTACCCTGTCTCATTCCATAGAACAAATATTTTGAGGTGTTGTGTGTCTCCCTAAATGGTTTTTTTTTAATTATTTTATTTTTTCCAGTAGTAGATGATGCTATTTTAAATGATCTTTTCTTTGATATCATTCAATCCATCACTGAGTCAAGCAATCCACTTGCGATTCCTTTCTTCAGCAAGAGGAAAAAATAAGAAAGAGCTAGGAAGAAAGGGCTGGAGCAGGCTGAGTGCTTTTTCCTAGATCTTCCAGATATATCTTAGGCATAATCATTGAGCAGGATGAATTGTTTGTTTGTTTGTTTTCTAGTTTAGCGATCAAGCCACAATAAGTCAATAAAAAGGGTCAGCCTGAACCAAGATTTTCAAAATCTCTTTGCTACCAAAAACTTTCCTTTTTCAGATCACTTTCAGTCCAGACCATTTTAACTTTTGAATTTTTAGTACTTCCCTGTTTTCAGAATTAAATATCTGTTGACATAATAGGATTGACTTAGCTACTTCAAGAGAACATGCTTTGTTGCTGTACATGGTCATGGAATGCAGGTATGGTAAAGAGGGGAGTCAGGATCCTGAACTTCAGGAGAGTGAACTTCAGGCTGTTTAAGGAATTATTGGATGAATTATCCCTGGGAAACTGTCCCGAGGAACATAGGAACAGAAAAGAGCTGGCAGCTCTTTAAGGATGTCTTTTTTGAGAGCACAAGAGTTCTCCATCCCACAAAATAAGAAATCAGGCAAACAAGGCAGGAAACCAGTGTGGCTGAGCAAGGACATGCTGGTTAAACTGAAGGGTAACAAAGAAAAATACATGCAGTGGATGTAGGAAGATGCCCCATCCCTGGAGGTGTTCAAGGCCAGGTTGGATGGGGCCCTGGCAGCTGGAGGCGATGGGCAACGTGGAACTAGATGATCTTAGAGGTCCCTTCTAAGCCAAGACTTTCTATGATTCAACAGCTGGGGCAGTGGTGCTATACTGAGGTGGATAAAGTGAAATGACCTGGGGTAGACTATTTAAATGCTGATTTACAGAACACAGTTATACATTTTGTAGTTTGGAGAAGACATTGAAGAGAGCACACTTTCAGAATGTAGTTAGTTTTTTAGCTTTATAGCCAGCCTTAGAGAAATGTTTGTCTTGTTGCATAACAAAAGTATATTTTAGCTAACATTCAATCCCATTTTACTAGGTATAACTTCCTATATATTACTCCAGGAAATTTGTTCTGGGAAATATTCAGTTTAGAAATCACTTTAAGTATAGTAATTTTTCCAATTCTGCTTCTTTTGACTCTTTTCTTCTGGGAAATCTGCCCACTGTAGTGTTTTTCCTGGTGCTAAGTTCTGAGCTCAGTGCAAGAGGATTTCACAGAAAATCAAAAAGTGATTTGTTTCTATTAAAAAACAGTCATAGCTTAAATTTTTTAAAAAGAATATTCTGCGTCTCTGCCTCTTCTTGTAATTTATATAATAAAATCCCAGATTCCCTAGGCTCCTTGAATATCTACTTCTTCTAGGCAAATATTTTTCTTGTTCTGCTTCTGCTCCTTGTATCCAAGGTCCTCAAATTTCCCAGTTCATGTCATTCAAACCTAAGATTTAGGAACTTTATGATACTTTCTTGCTTGGAGCTGAAATTATCCAGAGTCTTATCTGGATTCAGAAACCTCAACAAACATCAAAATAGGGATGTGGTTTTCTGAGCCTCAAAAATTTAGCGTGCAATTCTTTGAGATCATTGCCATTTTATTACAACTAAGCATAAATTTTAAAGAGTCTTAGGAAGTCTGTATCTGCTTTGATATTTTTGGAAATAAAAGAAGAAGTCTTAGTTTGAAGACATAGAAAATTCTTTTTTTTTTTTTTTCCGGGAATGAAGAAATTGTGCACCGTTCTGGATCTTTGTAGCAAAGTATCGAGCACAGAAGTAGATACCAGAAGCTGCAGATCTTTGCTACAGTGGGAACCAAAGATTGTTGATGAATGCAGATCAAGAATGGGACAGCTATAAAGATCTTCTGTGTTATGTTGGGCTGTTGAAGGTTGGATGCATTGTTGCAGGCATTTGACATACATAAGGATCTGATTAATTACAAAAGGAACATTAATAAAAGAGGAGAAAGGAAATAAACTAAAAAGGAGGAGTTTGAGAAAACTAATGAAGGAAGCAAAAGGATATAAAAAAATGTATGTGCAGCAGATTTCAGAAACTGAGATTTTTAAACAGGAAATAAAAATGTAGGACCTTTCAAAGGCTTTTTAGATGAAAAAAATACCGCAATAGTGAAATGTAGTTGTAGGAGAAAATGTGAGAGATGTTAGTAAAAATGCAAAAGAAATTATTTTTCTCTATTCTGTATTGAATAAAACAGGAGGCAGATTTATGTCATATTTGGATGATAAGTTTTTTTTTTTCCTTTAATGATTGAAGAAAATGTCAAACTTTATGAATTGGGATTAGATATTTTGAAAAATCCACCTCTTTAAGGAGAGCTTTCTGAACTGTTTCCACTGATTTCTCACAAGCCTTATAACAACAGCAAAGCTTAAGAGAAATGGAGGAAAGTCACTACTGTATGAGGTATTTCTAAGTTTAGCGGCCTGATACTGACTCTCCAAATAAGTAGAATGGGACTCCACAAAACGAAACAGAAGAAAGATACAGTGAGTTTATGGATAACAAGTCAAACATCAGTGCTGTCATAAGGCAGTTATATTCTAAAAGGAATTTGATTTGATATCACACATCATTTTGATGAATCAAAATAGAAAACCAAAAAATGATTAATTACATTAATGAGTAGGTTTAAAAGTGTATCTGGAAACAGGCAAATAATCATTAGTGTATGTGTTTGTCTCTGCAGAGGCCTGTGGAAGTAATCTTTGGCCTTCTTTTGTGTCAAAACTTACACTCCTAGCTTGAATAAAAATCTAAAACCACTCTTTTAAAAAGAAGGTATAAAATGCATAAAGATCATGGTAGAGCTTAATAATGTCACTGAGATATCACTGGATTTGTCTTATGTCCCATGATTAGCAGCCATAAAGTCAACCATGTAATCTATCCTGGTTATGTGATCCTTAAGAGTAAAGGAGAGTTACTGGCACTCCAGAGGACAACCTATCCCATTTTGTTATTGATAAGATGTGAGGAAGTCTCCTTTGGAGGTAATTATGACTTTCCATAGGCTCTAAAAGGAACCTATGATGCTAGCATAAACTATAGGCTAGACTTCAAAGTGGTTGAAGGTTGATGAGATGGATCTTTCTCTGATGCAGGCCTATCTGTATCGCTTAGTAAATCAAGGACAAATAATATGACCTTTAGCGTGACCAACTGTAAAGTTATATATCTAAAAATGTAAAAATGACAGCTCTTATAGAGGAAAATAACTATATTTTGTAGAGGAGGTACTCTAAAAGACTTGGATGCCGTTGTTCACCTAAATAAAATGAAATAACTCTGGAAAGTTATGTGCTTATGTCAGGAGGAGACAACTTTCTGTTTCCAGAGCTGTTTTTGATATGATGGATGTTGTGATGCAGAGCTCACTTCTGGTGTCTAGTCTTAAAAAGCATGTTGAAAAATTGGAATTGTAACAGAGCAATTAAAGAAGTACCCCATATTCAGCTTATTGGATATAACCTGTCATGATGGCTTGCTCACAGCCACATATCTCCGTTGTGAAAAAAGCAGACCTAATGATCACAAATGAAGCCTTCAGAATAAAATCCATAGAGTATGAATCATGGAGCAAAAAGTGAGGCAAAACAAATTCAATTTAGGTCTTAGGTTCATGTCTTAAGCAGTAAGAGAAATCAACCCACAGAGAATTTTAGCAGATGTTGTAATGAATTCTTCAGTGCAAGAAATTTTGTGTTAAATCAAACAAATATATATCTAAGCTTGATGTGACATAAAAATTATACTTTTGTGATGAGGCTAATTTTGTCTGTCTTTTGCATGGGAGTCCCTATTTTGAACATACTGGCTAATTTCCTGTCCATTTGATATGTAGGCAGCCTTCTTATAGACAACAAATGTTTCTAGAAATGTTACAAAAAGAAGACAGCCTGAAGAAGGAGAGCCTGTATGCACCATGACATGGCAGCATGTGTTTTCATGTTTTTACCCCCCAAAGAATCCACAATGTTGTTAATTTTTCTCACCTCTAAAACTGTGAACACTAAGTGTATTTAATGCTGATTTCTAACACTTGATTTACAGCATGATTATTGCTCCTTAGAGTGCATTCTTAAGACAGAAACCCTAATCTGAATTCAAATATATTTAAAAAAATACTGGACTCAATCATCCACGAGTCTCAGAGACACAGGAAAGCTGTTTAATCCATTCTGGTGCTCATGAAATGACCTCTTTCAAGCATTAAAGTCTAACTCCAATATGGCTATTAGAAGAGACCTTAGTCATGAAGATGGGAAGACACGTGGCATCTGTTAAGGAGAAAATCATACTAGAGGATCACTGTTGTATTTTGTAGCCATGGTTCCTGTAACTAATAAGCAAATGTGGGCTTTCCTGTTTATTCAACAATAAAAACACACGTTATTCTCCTTGATATAGTGAATTCAGTATTTTCTAAGGTGTTCTGGCTTTCAGTGATAAAATTTTATGACATTAAGCTCCAGATGCTTTGTTGGATGAAATGGCCAGAGACTGTTTAGACTTTTGCTACTACTGCTATTACTACTACTACTACTACTGTTATTATTATTGAAGCCCTTTCTAGTTCATCCAATCTCCTCAGCAAACCAAGCCAAGGAGGATTAAGGATTGAATTGATAATGTGTACATGGGACTGGTCAGTTTGCTGTCATGGTTTTCTAATGCGTTGACAACCAAGTAAGAGGATTAATTTTCTCCTCATGCTACTGACAGATAGATTCAGAATGATTTTGGTACCACAGGCAGTCCTATCTAGCTTTTGCTACTTATTTGTGAAAATAATGGATGCTTTTGGTTTGTGAGAGAGAAGAGTATAAGGTGACAATGTGTTACTCTTTGTGGTCGTCAGATGATTATAGTGTTCTCCCAGTTAGCTAAGCCTGGTGATTGACTGCCTCGTCTTCTAATAGATGATAAAAAAAAAATAAACTTTTGCTGAGATTAATATATTTAAACAGGTTACTTTAAGGTTTATCTCTCATTCCTGGGTAGAATGGATGTAAGACCTGAATTTTCAAAAGAACTGGAAACATTCTCTAATGTCCTCAATGTCCAGTGTAGCCAGAACTTGTAACAATTAGTTAGTCACTTCTGTAGGTTCATCGGTGCTACATGGGAACAGTTGCCAAAAATATTCTTCGGATTTGCCTATGAGTGCATGAAGACTATCAAAAGCAGCTGGCAAGAAATCCCGTTAAAAATTGCAAGAAATCCTGTCAAAAATAAAAAAGATTTTCTCCAATAGCTGTGTAGGTAATGGGGCAAGGGTAGATCAACACTTGATTGATTTAATTATTCTCCTGATGGATTGTAAATACATTCAGAAGATTCAGTTAAGAAAAATACGTGCCAAAAACAAGAATCAAAGTGAATAAAGACAGGAAGGGCCTGAGGGTTATGAGAAAATGGTGAAGAAGGCAGGCAAAAAGGGAAAGTTGGTGTAGGATCTGTGTCTACAAAAAAGATGGCATAGCTGGGAACTTCCTTTCTTCCTGACAGTTCCTAGCTGCTGTTACAGCATTTTTGTGCTTCTGACAGGAGGAATAATTTAAAGCAAACAACGGATGCTGGAAGATCAAATCAGCATGTCACTACTTTGGGAGTGGCACATTGCACACTTGGCTTGAAACTCCCTTTTCACATGTTTCCCGTGTTGTGTAATAGGCTTTGTAGTCTTAGCCAAAGATCTACTGCTCTAAATGTACACCATCAAGGAACCATACTGATTCATATCAGGGATTCATGAATGCAGAAATATTTTATATATGGATATCTTTCCTCTAAATGAGTCAATCCTATACTTCCTTTAAGGTGTGCAACATTGTTCTCAGAGGGAAACAATTACACAATGTTCCCCCTGTTCTTAATACATTTATTGCATATTTGCTAGTAATCCTATTGAAAGCTGCGGTTGAAAAACAGAGCTTTTCTTTGTGATTCTTTCTGATTTTTTTTTTTTTTTTTTGCACAAGCAAAGAAATACTTCGATATTTTTTATGTTGACCTTACTTTCCTTTCCTCATTCTGACAGTTCTATATAATACAGATGTAAAGAAGGAACCCCCTTTGAGACCAGAGGCTGCTGAGGAAAGGTTTTCCAAGAATAATTTCCCATCACTTTGGTGTCCATGAGCTATTAAATCACTGTAAAGGTATCGCTAATTTGATTTCCTCTACATAAAAAAGCTGTGCTACTCTTTGAAGATCTCAACTAAAGCTAGAATAAGTTCAGTTTGCAGTAATTCAGCTGAAAGCATTAGGTTAATTAATCTTATTTAAAAGTCAGCGAAACAGAAGTTAATTAAAATGTAAACAATGGGCCACATTGTTACTGACAAATTTAGAAAAAAAGAATCTTTGAAATTCTTTGTGTAATGGATTTTACCTGACTGCCCTTGGAGGAGAGTGCAGTTTTGCAGCAGATCACATTACTGCAGTAGCCATTCTTTCACCTTTAAATGAAATATATTCTTATCTTCTCCCAGTGCAGTGCAGCTGCACCAACTGGAGCCAGTTAGAGTTTGTCAGGGTCCTGTCTGCTTGGTAGGTGCTGACTACCAGGAGTCCGCTGGACATGGAGTGCAGCAGAGAGCATCTGAGTCCCTGCAGCAATGAAACAGAGTGACTGAGAGCACCAGGAGGAGAGAAACAGATGACTGGGAAAGTTGGGAGGTATAAAAAAACGTCAGTCGGTGAGAAATGATTAACACCCTGCTATTTTATTCCAAGGACAGAGGGTTCTCTCATGCATTCTTGTGCAGCCCTGGCTGTCAGCTGAAGCATGCCGAGGAGCAGAAGCAATGCTATGCATGGGCCTGATCCAGAACTAGTGGAATGGAGTGAACAGATTCAGGGGGCTAGAACTGGGCCCCCAGTGAAGGATTATAAAGCATACCCTTGGTTTGTTTCTTTGTGTGTGTGTGTTAATCTTGTTATTCCTGCTCTTCAGAAATAAAGAAAAAAGAAGGAAAGATGTGCCGAATAGGCGGGACAACAAATTTTGGAATACATAAGCCTGTGGGGAGTGAAAGGACCTTGCCAAATTATCTTCCTGCCTCACTGATGAATTGTTTAGTAAATATGTGCTTTCTAAATCATGATAGGCTCAAAATATCTATGAAGGCAACAAAAGTCAAATTTAAACAAAAATTCCTCCTGTAGTAAAACTAGCATATGAGCAGTCCTGACTATGACAATGAGTTTTATGCTTGGCTCTTTTTTGCTCTGTTTTGCGGCAGTTAGCACAACGACACAGATTAGCAGTGCATGTTCTGCAGATTACCTGAAATGATCTTCTGTTCCACATCAAAATCTGAGAGGGAAAAACTGAAAGCAACTGTTGTTGCTGTTCTTCACATGGAAAAATGGAGTTTTCAGTAAAGACATAAATGGATTCACAGAACATTTTTATTCCCCAGAGTCTTACTAATGATGTTTTGAAACTGCAACAAAGAAATCAGCCTTAGGGACTTCCAGCATCAAGAACATATGCAAGAAAGAGTATACTCTCATAGACTGTTTTTTCTTCACTACACATGCTGACATCACGTGTTATTTTACATTGTTTCTTCAAGGTGCAATGCATTAATGAATGAATAATTAGCAATTATTGTTGTTATCATCATCACTTTTCATACTAATTCTACTGCACAGAAATGAGAGCAAAGAGTGGAGAAATTCAGTGGCTTCATGAATTAAAATCTAATCTCCAAGACAAATTTCCTGGTAATCTGTTTGCAAATGACATTTTGGTCTCCACATTACCTGTCACAGCATTACTGACCCAACTACAATTCAGAGTGAGGAACAGCAAGTGTGAAGGCTCATTCACTCCTAGGAGACTATGAGTGACCTTAGCAAGCAAAGAAACAGTGTAAGTAAACACTAAAACTTAACAGACTCCCTGCCAATTCTGTGCAGCCTGAATCATGATTCAGTCTTGTCACTCTTGTACCCCTTTTGTTTGCATTCCTGGAGAAATTGCAGAAACCAATTTTATTAGTCCACAAGTCTCAGGAGAAGGCTTAATGTAGACATGAAGATAAATGAACAGAATGCTCACTGAGATGGATTTAGCCTTTTGGACACAGAGCATCAGAGGGCTATGACTGTTGGACAGAGAAGATAGAGACACTCAGCCTGAACACACATAGCTAAATAACTACGCAGCACAAACCAGAGATGAGGAAAGGTGAGCAGGCCTTTCAAAGAGGGCTTAGAAGGTAATAGAAACAAGTTTTATTACTGTAGAACATGATGTGAGGAAGATACAGCCTGTACTAAAAAGAAATGCTCAGCCTGCAGAGATGCATACCTAAAGATTAACCTGTATGCCTGGACCAAAGGGTGTCCACTGGGAACCTCAAAATTGTAGTACCAAAGGTGAGTCATCAGATCCTTTCTATCGTGAGAAAAAAATGTATTCTTTGTGAGGAAGGACATGTGCATCCACACCTGAAAGGAATAGTGAATTCGAATGGTACTCCTACGTTTATGTTCTTCTGTGGAAGAACAGTGTAAAGAACTAGTATTTGCAAATGATACTTCCCCTTGTTCACATGAACTTAACCTCTTAGGCAAAGAAGATATGTGAAGGAGGAAGAGTTCCTGTTTGAGATTCAAGCTTACAGAGCCTAAGCAAGCTACATGTAAAATGACATTTTCCCATGCACTGTAGAGAAGATATAAAAAGCATTTGTCATGTGTATGATATACAATAGAAGAGATTTATGTGCATGGCCAGGCTAAATTCAGGGAAAATGGTGAAGTAAAGAAAGGAAAAAAAATTACACTGACTAGTCCTTTGTCTCCTCTAGTTCTGACTGAATAATTTTGTCTAAATCACTTCAGCAAAATTTATCTTCATCTGAATTGTCTAAACATGCTGATATTGAAGGCAGACACAGGTGATTGCTCCTGCTGAGAGAGTCAGAGTTTAACCCTGGTTCTGTTGATATTTAATGAGGGAAAACATACTAAAACAAATATTTACCTATATTGTAACACTATATCTGTGTATATATAGTTATAATACATACTCTTCATTGACTTTATTGATACACATAACATGGATGATGGAGTTCACAGACTGTACCAAACTGAGGAGAGAGGCAGGTATGCTGGATTGTAGGACAGCTGTTCAGAAGGATCTTGACATGGGAAATGTACTGACAAGAACCTCATGAGACAAATAAAAGGAAATTCAAATTCTTGCATCTGGGAGGGAAATGAGTTCCTCAAACAGTTCAGGCTGGGGACTCACTGGCTAGCCTTGCAGAAGGAGACCTGCAGATCACTGTAGACAAGAGAATGAACATCAGCCAGCTATATGTGCTTCCAGCACAAGCTGATTATGCCCTGGGCTGCAATAGTAAGATTGCGGCCGTCAGGCTGAGAAAAGTCATTGTTCATCTCTATTTGGCACTTTTGAGGCTCTACTTTTGAGGACAGTTATCAACAGCATGAAGTTCAGCACAGGTAAATGCTGGAATAAACTAAAGCAGACACAGTCACGGACTGGAGCTCACTGACTGGAGGGCGGCTCAGCAGGAAGGGACCTGGATGTGCTGGTGACAACAGCTCATCAGGAGCCAGCAGTTGGCTGCTCTGGCAGCCAAGAGGGCAAACCACAGTTTGGGGGTACATTAAACAAAGCACGGCCAGCGAACCCAAAGAGACCGCAGTATTTATCAATCTCACCTCCAACATTATGTGCAGTTTTGGGCTCCACAAAATAAAACTGATATTAAGATACATGAGTGTTTGTGGTAATAAATAAAAAGAATCCTTGCCAGAATGGATTCTTTAAGAAAGGGCTTGCCTTTTATATTTGCACACAGAGCTTAACACAACAGATTTCAGGATGTGAGCAGTACCTCTGCTATGATCCAACTGATAACCTGATTAAATACAGAAAAGTGAATGGAAAGTATTACAAAATACCAACAAGCTATAGTCAGGAACAAAATGCTATATTCGTTTTAAAACATTGAGATGAACCAGGCAACATTACAATGATTAACAATTTAAATCACTTTTTATCACTTTTTTAAAACACGTTGGTGAGGAGATCAGAAAAAATTGAAACATTTTTGACAATGCAAAAGAGAAAACAACTTTGCAGATGTTCCTCAATGCTGTCAAGAAAAATGTAATTACATCATGATCTTAAAGGCCTTTGAACTCTACAAATATATGTTTTTCCATTTAACAGGCATATGGAAGAATCTGAAAATAAAATTGACAGGAAATGAATTGAATTTGAAAAAAAAAACACTCTTATTTTATACTCACCATAAGAAAATAGATGCTTTTTTAAGTGGAATACAGCACTTGATCCTAAATGTAACATTCTTATTCTTTGAAAACATACTTTTTCTTCAGTTTGAAAAAAAAGGAAATAGGAAAAATATAGTTTAATTTTACAGTGACATATTTAGGAAAAAAATATCTCTTTTTCTTAGGGATTGCTATTTACTAAATTCAACAAAAGACTAGAAAATCTGTATATCAATCCTAATCTGTAGGTTTTGATAAAGAAAGAAATCACACAAAAGTCATTGCTATTTTCAACTCCTGCTTTCTTCAACTGACCTGAGAACAGCATGCAAATAGAGCTAGCTGAGACAACTTTTTACTGTCATTTCTGTATCTAATACAGAGAAAAAAAGGTAATTACGCAGATATGATTTATGAGTCTTGATATGTGACTGAGTGTAAAAAACAATAAGGCTGGAGAGATTCTTTTGGCTTTATTTTATATACCTTACTTGACCATTCCAAAGTTTTAAAATAGGTTTTTATTCTCATGCAGAGGTGCTTTCCTGCAAGACTGCTGGCACTTGTCCAGAAAGAATGAGAAATGAGACAAGCAAGAGAAAAAATGTCCTAAACACTATAAAGTATCAGCTAAAGTGTAGTTTCAGAGCAGATTAAAAGATGGATGATTTTTCCATATATGGATGATTGGGACACCATATGAGGATTGCATTTATTACTTGAACAAACCAAAGGGAGTTTCCTAAGTACAGGTTGCACACTGAGTACAATGCCAGGCCCTGAATATAATGGGTAATATGTGTATAAAAGGAATAAAAAATATCTTAGAAATATAAGGCCAAAGCACAATCTCAATAGATTCAATCATGTGCAAAGCCCTAAGAGAAAATCAAGCAATTGTGAAGCAGAAAAATATCTGGCACCACAGCTGTTAACATGCAGGTTGGGAGCCAGACTAAGGTTTCATTGCAGCAGCTAATAGATTTTACTTTTCTGTTCTACCCTTTACTCCAGCTCATGTCTTGTCACAAAAGTCTTCCGTCTGTTCTGCCATCCCCTTCCATAAGACAGTTGTGTGAGGGAAAACTCCTGCCCTTCATTGCTTTAGTGATGGGTTGGATGACATGTGAATTCTGCTTCAACTAGGAGACATGCCGTATACTCTTGTAAAACACTAGACTTCAAGTGTGCTTCTTTTACTTTCTAATCTTTATGTCAAATTGAAATCTGAAGGAGTACTGTGAGAATTAACATCATTAAATCTGGATAATTTTCTGTGCACGTATTCAAAGGGCTGATGATTCAGCACAAATCTGAATCTCGTGCGGGCAGTGTAGGGATGCTCGGTTTTGTAGATCACCTCAGTTACCTCGTGAGATCATTGCTTCACAGTGAGGGAGTCTGGAAGCTATCAAAGAGGTATTCTTTAATAGATTGTATAAACAGAATTTTGAACAAAGGCAATCAAAGATCACAAAAGAAGAGAGGGACAAGAAAGAGGCAGAAGGCAACGTGTAAGTCTGCTCTGGGAGAAGTCTAACATTGCAAGTGGTGAGCATCCAGCACAGAAAGCTCTTTTTGGCCTCTTTGCCTGAGTGGTAGCACTCTGAAACTGAAGCAAGAAAATGAAAAAATGATGAAAAAAAAAAATGCCCCTTGAGGGGTTTCTGTGCAGGCAGAGTGGCAAGCAGACATATTTACATTACAGTGTCATATGTTCTAGAACATGCACACAATAGTAGGTAGGTTTTATAGAGTAATAGAATCATTTGAGTGGGAAGGAACACATACAGGTCATCTAATCCAATTTCCTTGCACTGAGTAGGGACACCTACAGTTTGATTAGATTTCTCAGAGCCCCATCCAGCCTGATCTTGAGTGTCCCCAAGGATGGGGCATCCACCACATCTCTGGGCAACCTGTGCCAGTGCCTCACCACTCCTATTGTAAAAAAATTCTTCTTTATATCCAATCTAAATCTCCCCTCTTTTAGTTTGAAACCATTTCCTCTTGTCCCATCCCCACACACTCTGCTAAAGAATCTGTCTCCTTCTTTCTTATAGTCCCCCTTTTAGACACTGAAAGGCCGCTCTCAGGTCTCCCCGGAGTCTTCTCTTCCCCAGGCTGAGCAGCCCCAGCTCTCTCAGGCTGTCCTTGTAGAAGAGATGTTGCATCCCTTGGGTCATTTCTGTGTCCCTCCTCTGGACACGCTTCAATATGTCCATGACTCTGCTGTGCCAAGGACTCCACATCTGGACGCAGTACTCCAGGAGAGGCCTCACAAGCACAGAGCAGAAGGGCAAGATTACTCTCTTGCCCTGTTGGCCACACTGCTTTGGCCGCAGCCCATGATATGGTTGGCTTTCTCAGCTCTGTGGACACATTGCTGCTTGCCATATCCAGCTTGCCATCCACCAGTACCCCCAGGTTCTTTTTGGCAGAGTTACATTCTATCCTTACAACCCAAGCTTGTACTGATAGTGAGGGTTGCCCCAACCCAGGTACAAGACCTGGCACTTAGCTTTGTTGAACCTTATGAAGTTCACCTGGGCCCTCTGCTCCAGCCTGTCTGGGTCTCTCTGGATGGCATCTCATCCCTAGAGCTTGTCAACCACACCACACTTGCTGAGGGTGTGCTCAATCCCACTCTCAATGTCACTGATGAAGGTATTAAAGTGCAGGTTTAGGAGGAAGTGCTGTGAGTCCTATCAGTCCTGCTGCTGAATCCATGCCTGCCAGAACATCAGAATTTATATGAATTAATAAATAGCTAAGGAAAGCTCAAATGGAATTGAAAGTGGAAAACAACATATAACTCAGGAAATTGAAGTGGAAGACAAGATAGTTTTTCTGTAAGCAGGTAATAGCCATAAAGTGCACTGTCATGAGCCCTTATCCTTCTGACAGTGTGCTTTAGTAGGGGAATTTAAAAGATGCTAGGGTGTAGATTGTGAATTCTTCCTTTTGCTTTATTAGTATGAACTGAGGTAGTGGGTAAATGCTGATGGCTGTAGGATAGAGCATTTTAGGGCAGCCATGGTGGCTGACGAAATTCATTGCCTACCCTTCTCAAATAGAAATGAGGGGGTGGGTGGAAGAGGACGATATCAGTGCTCTACTGAAGGAAAGGAGGTGGAAGAGAGCAAGAAATGTCACTGAGTAGAAAAAAAAAAAAACCTTAAACAAGTGTGATCAGATTTTTGGGAAAATTCTGAAAAAAGACTCATAGTTTTCCTTCAGTTTATAGCTTTGGGTCAACTAGCACCTCTCTGTCTAAGCCTGAGTGGGCTAGGAGGTGAAGTGCAGCATCTGGAAATGAGAAAAGTATTTATGTAAAGAGTGGGCGGATCTCGATTCAGACAGGGGTGCTACATACAGTCTTGGATGATCTTCTGAGAAAAGCAATTGTTTTGCAGCTGCAAAAGCGAGTCAGAACCAGTGGGTTAGAATGAATTTTCCCTCTAGGGTGTATGTGCTGCAGAATTACCTGGACAGATGTTTGTGGAACATATTTGGCAATGGACCTGTAATAAATACATTCCTAAAGCTGAAGATTTTATTCACAGTATCTATGGACCTGTTGGTATATGTCAGCTTGCTAGTGAACAAATAGATTGTGGGAAACTTTCCTATACCTACATAATGAATAAGGAAAAATGAGTGGCGAGGATATTAAGAGTTAAAATACACTAAAATCTGAATCCACAAGCCTACTTCAAACCCTTCCTACAGCGCTCACTCTCTGCAGCTAGCTGGCTATCACATGCCAGTCAGACACTTTCCAGCATGAGTCACTCTGGTTTCCAAATTTGTCTTTCCCAAATAAAAATGAAAAATTCCAAGTGTCTTACATTTCTTTCTATAGAAAAGGGGGATGGAACATCAAGTACATATAGTTGTAGAATTGTTTTCTATTTCCTTTTACATCCCTAGTCTAGACAAGAGGTACTATGATGAACCCTGTCTTTGCTGCCAATACCAACAGCACTTTGTGGTCTCGTTAGCTCACATCTGGCTAATACCCAACGGCAGTCATAACTAATGAGTAGCCCTTTCGATGGTCATTCCAGCAATTCATTTGGGCTACCCTTTCAAACAGCATGGAGAATTCTTAAGAGAGAAGTTCTTTTGTACTGGGCAGCGTTTCACTCGCTGCACTTAAATGAGAAGGGCAGTCAGATTATAAAGATTTATATAAATGAGAGCATTGTACACTCAAAAGGAGATTGGTATGTTTGATCTCAGGTGTTATTGATTTACCTTTTTCACATGATAACATTCATTAGGCAGGATAAGTAAAGGCTGGTGTGTTCCATTTCAATTATTACTGTTAAAATACAGACATCACACAGGGTGGAGCTTCAGAGTAGTTTCAGTGGACTTAAGTGTGAAAACATTTTCCTTCCAAGCCATGACATGGGATGACTTATGACTTTTTTGCATCCTTTCCTGTCTCCTCTCCACCCCACCCACCATTCTTATTTTTTTTAACTCCTTTTCATCATTGCTAAATATTTGTTTTCTGGTCCAGGGAATCATAATGCAACTTGAAATTTCCTGTCCGCTTCCACATTTCTATTGTGCTCTTCTGATGTGACACATGAGAGCAAAGCACAGATCTTCATGCCTGAAAAGTCCAGGCATTTGTGTTCCAAAAGATTCATCAGTTTATTAAAACAACATCCAGGTGACCTTTCTTGGAGCAGGCATTGGACAAGAGGATCTCCAGAGATATCTTCCTACCTCAGCTACTCCAGTTATTTGAGCCCCAGCAGAGGACTCAATCTCCACTCCTTCCCCACAGTGTACGATATAAGATTGTTTAGCTGCAGTCTCCGAGAGCATCAAATACTTTCAAAATACACTTTGTACAGAGGTAAGGGAAAAGTAACAATAACAACAACAAAGGATAAAAAACAGTATATTCTCAGAAGACATTTCTCTCTTACTATTGGCTTCAGAGGAGCCCAGAGTATCTTACTCACATTTAGATACATAAGTGGAAACTTCCAGAGCTAAGAGAGATGAATACTATCCCAAATATTTTGATTTTTCAATTGAATGAATGAATGTGTTTCCACATGTTCTTCCCTTTCTTTGGATAACACCTTAAAACATTCAGAGGCTCCCATAATAAAACTCACACACTTCACAGTCATTGAATTGTTCTAAAAAACATTTTCTTAGTTTTCTCTTTGCTGAAACACAAAAGATCTACTTGCATGTATCTGCAGACGCATCTGTGAAAAGCCTCCATTAAGTTTTCAGATTTTCCGAGTCTCCACAGTTCCTTTTAATTTGAATTGAAGAGATGAATACATACTTGTACAGAATATCAGGCCCAAACATTCTTAAACTTTCACAATACTCAAATATTTGAAAATGTTGACCTTTCATGTCCATGTCATATTCAAATTACTTTGATATTTTAGGGATGACCTGAACAGTTAGCATCAACTTAAGCATATGAAGAGAGACCTGTTCCATTGTACCTGCGGAAAATAATATGCAGTGTGTCCCACATAATGTAGTTAGTGTCTGAAAGTGGTAAAATAATATAGGACTGTAAAAAATTACAAGCAGTGACTTGTACTTTGAATTGTCCTTGAAGCTGAAGGCACTGCAGGCATAACCTTCTCTTGATTATTTTGCCAGATAGAGGTGGAAGAGCTTATAATATGGATTTGTGTTGATTAAAATAAAAAAAAACCTTATCTGAATGCACTTTACAAAAAGAAGGTGTTAGAATCAAATGCTTTCCTTGTTTGAGAGGAGGCAGAAACTCACAGATGTTCTCTCTCAGGCTCTTTTTCTTATGCATCTTCTCTTATAGCCTCTTTTCTCCTTATTCTTGGCACTGCAGCAGGGAGCTGGTGACACCAAACTTTTCCTCAGTTGTGCTTCCAATCCATTAGGAAGAGTCAAGCAGCAACACCCTTTTTTTTTTATATGAGAAAGGTTATAATGGCATGCACAGGTGTGGAAGTGGTATTCCAGGATTCATAGCAGTGAGCAAACTCAGAATTTATTTGCCCTTTAGAATGACCTTTGCACTCCAGGACATCATGTGATTCAATCAGGTATTCAAGCAGAGTCAAGATACAACATTCTGATGTTGACTATCTTGTGCCTGATTTCCAGTAAGAATATGTCAGTATTTAATAATCAGATTTCATTATGACATTTTCTGCTTGATTTATATGCTCATGAGCAGAATTCTCTTTGAAGGAGAATGTTTTTACATGGAAATAACATCATCTCCTAGAGATCTTCCTGTGGTCTGTTCTCAAAGAACAGTGTTGTACTGAAGATTTGTAGAACATATCGTATTAGGTTGTCTGATAAATATGCTGTAAGAGTTGGCTGATTGATGAGTAAAACTAGACTATGGGAGGGAATGGCTCAAGTAAGAGTCCTGAAGAGTGAGTGGTGTTTACAGGATGTAGTAGTGCTTCTGTTTGGGGAAGAAATGGCATTAGGAGAAAGGAAATATTCAATATTGGTAATACTTGTCACCTACATTGTTTAGCACTGGCAATGAACAGATTTGAGCAGGTTTGACATGTTCGAGGTTTGACTTTTTCCTCAGACACCTTAACTCCATGGAAAGACTATCTCTGGTAATTTTCTCATGAAATCCTGTGACCCAGTTTAATGGAGTTAAAGTCTTAACCTCTGTGCTATGGATTTTGGGGAAAGCATCAAGGATAAAGTTCTATAATCTTCTGCTTCTGATATTTTTGATCCCACTACCTAAAAAACAGGACAGACTCAAGTTTGTTAAGATCCAGAGACCTGCTCCTCCTTCACCTCCAGCAAGGTGAGCCAGTTTCTCAAATGACATGCACTGCCAGACCAGAACTACAACTTGTTTGTTTATGGACTTGTTTCCCAGACAGATCAATTTTTTGCCACTCTTTTCCTTATTCTTTCAACCTCTGGGGTACATAAATCAAGTGTTGAGCTGGCTTTGTTGTGCTAGAGAAAGCTTTCGTCATGCAGCTCATGGATAACTCTGTGACACCTGTGGGTTTTGCATCCAGCTTAGACTCCTGCATTCAACTCTGGTGTGAGGTGAAGCACAGTGTTACAGTAAGCAGTGTTTTGTGTGTCCGGTTGCACAGAGCACAGGAGACTAGGGGAGTTTTTTTTTTTCTGTCTAGGGGACTATTTATTTTTGTTGAGCCTTTGTCACATATGTTGTGCAATTGCCTCTCTGGCCTTCTTCCCCCTTTTCCAGTGTGCATTTCAGTGGAAGACTTGGCACAACCTGACAATATGACGGCGTTTATTACTCATGAGCATATTGTCTGACTTTTGATTGAATGTCAGCACTTCTTTGATCAGGCTCTTTCTGCCGGAGTTAATTAGTGGAGGAGTGATGCTGCTCTGTGGCCCTTGGCTGGCCTTTAGCCCTGTAGCTTCACAGGGAGGTTGATCAGGCTGTTCAACTGGCCCTAAGTGATGAGGAACTGGGGGGAAGCAGTGAGGGGAGATCAAGATTTCACCCAACCTATGGGCAAACTTCTTCTTTTGTCCTATGGATCTACCAGAGAGTGCAGTTGTGCCTGATTTACTGTAAGTATATCCTTGCTCTGTCCTTTCAGGCCACACAAAGGGAGGATCTTTCATGTTTCTCCTCTGCTCTAAGCTACACTTACTACTGGTTTTGTTTCAGGGTGTTTCTTTTACTTGTTCTCTCTTGCTCTGTGCTTTTTTTAACTGCGAGGCCAGGCCATGCACAACCTCAGTAGCTCTGATCTGTGGTACCAGAATGCAGGCCCATGTCCTGCCCCATCCTGCATGGTTTTATCCTTTGCAATGGAGTACACAGTTGCAGGAACAATCAGGAGCAACAGGGCTGTCTGGAATCAGGCCAATTGCTTCCCTCCATAGATTTTCCCCTCTTAAATAATCTTTTCTCCTCTTTCTATTCATTTTTCCTCACTAGGAGTGTTATGTTTAAGAATAGACGCAGAGTATTCTTGAAAGTTTTATTTTATATTGAGCAAAATCAGCTGTTTTGAAAAGTTGTCAATGTAAATTACCTCTCATTAGCATTGCTGTAGTTCATATTTAGTTCAGACAGCTAAATTTTATATGTGACTACTATTGATTTATTAAACAGGGTGTTCCTGAGAATGTTCTGTTGCATATGAACAATTGGGCTTGAAGTAGTTATTCTTCTGAAACTTCTGCTTTTTCTTGTTTCCCATGTGTTTTCTGTAGTGCTGTGGTTTGAGGAACCTAGCATCTTTCCTTGTATCAGGTTTCTCTGACAGTGAAGAAAAAATGACTGAGTATGTACATGTTGGTGCACATCTGTGTGTAAGCAGGATTACGACAGAGATAGCGGGCAAAGCATGTACTGCGATCCTTTGGGTCTGTCATTGCTGCATGTTTGTAGACTGTAGCTTTTTCAATTCAGACAAGCTTTTTTTTTTTTCTCAGTGCATGGTTTCTGTGAACTGGGAAGACTTGGGATAGCACTTTGCATGACCAGGCTAATATCTCTATAAAGTACAAAGATACTTCTTTGGCTATCATGGTGATAAATCCAGACAGTGGGAAAAAGGTATTCATAGTTCTGATTCCTTATAAAATAAGAATTTTAATCAAAACTGACACTAGAATACATCTGATGAAGGAAATCTGTTCTCAATCTACTCTGGGTGAGATCTGTTGACCAGTCATTGTGCTTCTCTAACTTACTACTTAAATTTGCTGAGAGTTTTGCAAAGAATTCTGTCAGCTCTCTAAGGTTAGTATCAAATTACTGCCAACTTGAGACATCCTTAACCTCGGATTTTCTTTTCTGTCCTTCATCTCTCTCATCATTAAGTCCACTTGTCACCACTCCAGTAACAGTGCCAGAACCTGGCTTCTCTTTTTCCTCTGCCTCTCTTCAATACCCTGTTCATGCCTTAATCAATTTGCCTCTCATTGTTTCTGGGGTCTGTTATTGGAGTCTTCTGAAATCCTTTCTAATCTTGTGCAGTGAAGTTGGTTAAACAATGAGGAAAAAAAGAAAGAAAAAAAAATGGAAAAGAAAGGAAGAAAGAAATCCCAGACTTCTGTCTGGTATAATCAGTGAAACTTCAGTGACTGTTGGCACTAGAATGAAATGAATTTTGTACCAGCCTGGAATATCACACTCCAAATACGTTAAAATTTTTTCTTTGCATTTTGCTAAATGTCCTCCATGAAAACACATGAAAACATTTCTGTGGTTTTTTTTTTTTTTTTTTTTTTTTGGTCATGCATACATGGGATAGACTTTTGTTAATATCTTATTATTGACTTTCAGCATGTATTCACCTAGGAACAGGGATATAACTATGCAGAAAGACTATTTTCTGGCTCATTATTTCTTAATTGTTTATTTTCTCCTATTTGAACAGTTTCAGACATGATCTAGAGCTGACTGACTGCTACTCATAGTCAGCCAGTATTCTGCAAGCATTGTGCACTTGGTAGAAATTGATTTACATAAATTCCTGGACAAATATCGATGGGAAGTTCTCAAAATTGAGAGCATACTTGTCAATGAATCACTGAGAGAAAAATACAGCTGAAAAATTCAAATAGTTTATTCATGATGACTATTTTGTCCAGTTCTTCCCCAGAAAACCTGACAGCTAGAAGTAGCGTTAGCTCTCTTCTAGACTGTTTGCTCCCCTGTTGAGGTCTTCAATTTCAATTTTTTTTGTTTTTTTTGTAAATCTCTCTTTTAATACATTCCACTGCACCCTTTCCCCAGCTCTTCCTCCATTCACTCACCCTCAGGTTTCTCAAGGTATCAGTATCCTGGCATTTGAGTGATGAGTTGGATAGTGTTGACATTTGCCCCATGTCAGGTATGATAGAATAGCTGAGGTAGGAAGGCACCTCTGGACAACGTCCAGTCCAATTTGTCCGCTCAGAGCAGACTAAGATATATACATGTATGTGTTGTACTGTCCGTTATGTCCATGCACAGCGCCACTGCCTGTCATGTAGACATGCCCAGAGACCTGAAGATGTCAGATGGCCACTCACATTGCAAGCCCTTGAGAACATTCCTGTCATTTTGAATGCTCTCTCATATTCAGCAGTATCTGTCCACATCTGCATGTCAGAAAATATTCAATGGTTCCAAATGCATTAACAATATATGTACAAATGCTCATGGCACACTGGTATTCTGGGACCAGTCTTTTTAAGATCACTGACTCAGGCTCTATTTTTGAAACTGAAATTCAATGCACAGTTAATTGCTAGCCCAGCTGATCCTACTTATTTATCACACTTCCCAAATTAAAGGCACAATCAAGTAATAGGATGTTTAAGTGTTATTTTTTGCACATGAGCTTGATTACAGATGCAAAATATAGAAAGAAGAAAAAAAGATTAATAATACTGTGTTTTCCTGCAAGCTCTACATTGGATAATTGGAACCATCTTTGGCTGTGTTACTTCTGGAGCTTCTGGAGAGTATGGTATTAAGCAAGAACATTAAAAAGAAAGCCACCACAGATGCTCACAGAAAATAAGCAAATCAAAACAAAATTCCCATTATTTTTATTTCATATTTCCACTAAAGATCTGGAAATCTGCCTAGACTGGCAAGTTTGACACATGGCATATTTCATGTTTCATTAGTACTGAATGAACAAATCTCAAATCTTGATAAAAGTTCTGCATTTTTCTTGCATTTTTTAACAAGCTGGTAGAATATGGTTAAATCAATCCTCGAGAAGCACAATCAAAATTTAACTCATTAGAGTCTCCAGAAACACCATTCCCATGTGTTTCTCAGAGGTAGTCATCAGCATCTCTCAAAGCTCCAGGAGTACCAAACTGAAGCTGCAGTGTTGTGCAGGGCTTTCCCTGGGCAGACTTCTTTTGCCTCCCATGGAAGGTGAGAGCAAACCCAACCCAGAGCCTGCCCTACCTTCTGCTTTCAGCACTCTCCTATTTGCAGCTCGGAAAATTTGAGAGAGGAGAAAATACTGAGGTTTTGGGGAAAGGCTGACTGGGAGGGTGAGAGCTAGGAGGAGACATGGATGTTTGGGAGCATAGACAAGTGTGGGCTGGGACCAGAGGAAAAGAAGGCAAAACCAGAAAACAAGGAGTGGGAAACAGACAAAAGTGATACAGGCTGGGAAGGGAATAAAGGCAGGCTGAGAAAATAGTGGCCTGAGATGCAGGAAAAATGACTGAAAACACATAAGGACTTACAAAAATACCTCTGCTTCCCTCCACGCTGCCCCTAGATCAATGCTGCATTTAAAAAATATTCCTTCTTTTTGGAAGAGAGAACTGCATGACTGTCCATGTTCATGGGCATAGCTGGGCTGTAAAGATGTACAAACACTCTGATACTTCCTCCAGGTTACTGAGATGTTAAAAAGGACGTGCCCCAGCACGTTGAGGGACATGCAAATTGAGGACAGCATTGTGGCAACAGTATTCCTTAACTGATGCTTCACTCTTCTCCTTTTTCTCGCTTATCCTAGCAACTAAATTCTTTTTAAACTGTTGATCTGTCATGCAACATCAGCCTTCTTTGCTGAATTGTAGCACTGAGGGACATGGTTTAGTGGTCATGGTGATGATGAGTTGGTGATTGGATTGGATGATCATTGTGGACTTTTCCAACATTATTGATTCTACAATTCTATGGTTCTGTGATGGAATACCTGAGTGCTCTGAGTGAAAGAATGAGGATGGCAGTAGTGGATGGAGCACTGGAATTCCCATGCGTATCAGGTGCATGTTCAGATCCATTAAGTTAGGACCACGGCCAAGCATGGAGGTGCAAGTTAATCTAGCTGAACAGTGAGTTTTTGCTGTTTCGAACATTATGTGTCCAGCAACGCTGATAATCTTGAATGAATCCCCAGCAACCTATAATAGATGAAGAGCAGAGTAACTAGATTGGGAATTGCAAGATCCAGGACAATAAATGCAGAAGGACAGGGCATACAAAATATCTTGTTAAAGACAAGGACTTGTGGAGTCCTCAGTACAGGACAGACACATTGGAGCACATTCAGAGGAGGGCCGCAAAAATGATCCAGGGGATGGAACACCTCCTTATGAGGGCAGGTTGAGAGTTGAGTCTGTTCAGCCTGGAGAAGAGAAGAATCCAGGGAGACCTAAGAGTGGACTTCCAGTATCTAAATAGAGGCTGTAAGAAAGAAGGTGACAGAATCTTTAGAAGGGTCTGTTGGGATAGAACAAGGAGAAATGGTTCCAAACTAAAAGAGGGGAGATTTATTTTGGGTATAGGAAAAAAGCTTTTTATGAAAAGGTAGTGAGGCGCTGGAACAGGTTGCCCAGAGAGGTGGTGGAAGCCCTGTCCTTGGAGAGATTCAGAGTCAAGCTGGACAAGGCTCTGAGCCATCTGATCAAGCTGTAAGTGTCCCTGTTCATTACAGAGGAGTTGGACTTGATGGCCTCTAAAGATCCCTTCCTGCTCAAACTATTCTATGATTCTATGATTCTACATGTTTACATACACTCATGTGCATGTAAAAATATATGCCTGTATTTAATCAACTTTACAAATAAGCAAATACTCGGCATTGCACAAAATTTTCTGCTGCTGGACTTATACATATAATTATACATATATAATATATACATTGATTGCACATGAGCAACTGGCTTATTACTATGATTGTCTATCAGAGCAAGAAGGGAGATCACCTTCTAAAATTGTCTGTAATTATAACGTAGTGTCTAAATAAAGATTATTTCTTTCTTCTCTTATTCTGAAAAGATAGTCGCTAAGCTACTTGAATCCTACTGAATATTCATGCTTGGGATGTCAGGTGACCTTAAAATGCTCAGAAACACTTTCTGACCTCAGTTCATTTGGAGCATTTTCTTTGATTAGAATGGGAGGACATTACGGTAAGACAAGATCTTATGAACACTAATTCACTGTTACTTTGTTAGCAATCCAATGAATTCCTCATTTTCTGCTTTAAGTCCCACTTTTACAAAGCAGAAGAAATGCAATGCATTTTTTTAAATATCTTTATTTGTATCTGTTCAAAAATCAGTCAGAGACATAGTATTTTCTAGAGCCAGTCCTTTTCTTCATTTTTGTCTTGCTAGCTTCATTTTCACAGCTTTTATGTTCTTCACTTCTCTTGCCAGACTTTGAGGGTTGTGAGCTGTTTTTTTTTTTGTTTTGTTTTGATACCCTTGACGCTAAATGTCAAAATTTCCAGACACTCCTTTTCCAGTGCCAAAGGGTTAAAGAAGAATGTTTGGTTGTTTGGTAGGTTTTTCCATGATTTTATGGCTCTGCAAAATGCACATCCAAAGCAGTAAAAACAAAAGGCACTGAGATGGAGATTTAGTCTGATTTTTCCACCTTCGTCATTGTATGAGATTTGCCTCTACAGCCATTTTACAATGGGAGCAGCACAATTAAGACTGCTCTCTATGAGAAGTCTTTCTGCCCTGTTGGAGGATGATATAGACATTTTGTGTGATTCTCTTTCTCTGTTGCTGTGTTTTGTTAAGCAAGGGCATGATGATTGGGTAGCACAGATTTTTACTGAGAAAATCCACTTTTGTTGTTGTTTTTGCTTGTTTGTTTTCTTCTCCAGAGCTTTTGCATGGTTTTTTTTTTTTTCCGTGGTGGTATGGTTTCATACCTAAATTCTGTTCTTACAGGCTTGTATTCCAGGCCATTTTCCTATATGCCTATCTGAGAACCTAATAAGATTTAATAAGACCAAGTGCAAGGTTTTGCACTTGGGTGAAAGCAATCCCAGATATGTCTATAGACTGGGAGAAGAACTCACTGAGAGCACCTGTAGAGAAGGACCTGGGGGTTCTGGTGGATGAAAAGCTGAACATCAGCCAGCAGTATGCTCTTGCAGCCTGTAAGGCCATCAGGATGCTGGGCTGCATCAAGAGATGGGTGTCCAGCAGGGAGAGGGAGGGGGGTTATACTTCTCTGCTCCACCCTTGTGAGGCCCCATCCAGCACAAGAAAGATGTGGAACTGTTGGAGTGGGTCCAGAGGAAGGCCACAAAGATGATCAAAGGGCTGGAGCACCTCTTCTATGAAGAAACATTCAGGGAGCTGGGTTTGTTTAGCTTGGAAAAGAGAAGACTATGGGGAGACCTCATTGCTACCTTCCAGTACTTAAGGAGAGCTTATAAGCAAGAGGAGGAATGACTTTTTGCACAGGCAGATAGCGTAGAACAAGGGGGAATAGCTTTGAATTAAAGAGGGGAGATTTAGGTCAGGTTTAGGATGTTAGGAATAAGTTTACTCGGAGGGTGGTGAGGCACTGGCATAGGCTGCCCAGAGAAGCTGTGGATGCCCCATCCCTGAAGGTACTCAAGGCCAGGTTGGACTGAGCCCTGGGCAGTCTGATCTGGTGGGTGGCAGCCCTGAACACAGCAGAGGGTTAGAGCTCAGTGATCTTTAATGCCCCTTCCAACGTACGCTGTTCTATGGTTCTATAATTCCATGATGTCCAGCTCTATGGCAGCAGGTGTTCAGCAATATCAGCTGCAGCACCAAGAGGCTGATGAAGCCACAGAGTGTATTGGTGTTTTTATTTGCAGTGTCATATTCAATCAAAACTAACATTTATAACTCAGATCCTTCATGGTGTTCTCTGCTGCAGTGTAAATGCCCAAGAATAAACATATCATCTTGATATGAAAGATCATGACAGCAGCTGAGACAGATTTTCATCTCCAGGTTAAAAATTAGAATTTCCTAATGTGGTTAAACATGCTTACTGCTGTGTCTACAGGCTGAAAAAACAGACAAATGAGAATATACTGAGTAATAGATTTTGAAGTAACATAAAGTTCCTTGTCTGTCAGTAGAAAAATAACACTCTGTTTGACCAATATACTATTTCATTGCAATCTCAGTCTGGTGTGGAATTGCTGTTTCTGTACAGGGATATATATTTTATGGGCATTAAGGAGAAAAGAGCACATTTTATTAAGTTTGTGAAGCTGCTTGGCTGTTGCTAAAGCCAACAGAAACAAACATTTGGACTCTTTGCTTTTATTCCCTTTTTCTGTCTGAAGAAGGAGCCTTCTTGTTTTTTTCCTAATTGCACTCACTTTGCTAACACTTCCCCAGTTTCTGCAGTAAAGAATTGAGTAGTAGGTTGGTCCAAAAGTATTGCCTCCTATTTATTTCCATGGAAACTACAAAAGCTACAAAGAGGACAATAAGACTATTCGATAGAACAAATTCTCAGCTATAAAGCACTATTTTTCAACACAGTCTTCACCATTAGCTGATTCATGCTAATGAGCTGATCATGATGCTCTTTATTTTGTGGTATGACAGCTGTGCGTGGCTGTCCAGAACGTGGCTTGTCTTTCACATTGCTGTTGACACTGCTGAAATACACTACCCACCGCCTCAGTGTGCTCACATTCACTGTTCGGTCTCCACAAAAGTTCAGCAAACACTGATGAATGTTTATGAGTGCCATTTATTCCACATTGAGGAATTCAGTTTCGCAGATTTGCTTCATACACACTTCCATGTCAGACCCCATTTTGTCAGACTGCCCCTCTGCTGCCTTCTGTCACATGGCAGCAACATGTAATGAATTATTGGTGGGAGGGTTCAACCTCTATCTACTGCCATACCACCAACATCCACCTCTGACATTGTGAGCCAATATAATAAAATAGGAGGCATTACTTTCCGAGCAGCCCATGTAAGAAATGCCAGAAATAATAGTTGCAAATACCTTGTGCAAGAAAACAGAGAAGTAGCTGTCTAGTTAGATGAAAAGAGGCAAAAGAGGCAGCTAGGCCAGTAATTATCTCCCTAGCTAGAGTAAACTGCAAGTTAAACTAGCTGTGTGTGCGTTTAGGTATCCTCATGCTAAGTATTCCAAAATGGAAATCCTCTGCAATGGCTCTTTTTAGGATTACACACTGTTTTAAGACATTATTTTTGAGTTACCCCACATGCCTGAGATGACTGCGCAGTGTGCTGCCATTCCAAGCAGGCAGGCAGCCTTAAGCCATCGCCATTCCCATTCTACAATGCACAGAACAAGTGTCTTGGCACTATTGAAAATAGCAATAAGCCTACAGCTTTTTTGCTTTTAAGGAGCTGAATGGGAGCAGAGATACATTAACAGATGTTTCATCACGTTCACATATTTTCCATATGACAGATCCTCAAACAAGCAGCTGTCGATTAAGAGAGGGAGAACAATGTTAGCATCTCTGTCTTGGATTGGTTTATTATCTTTTTGGATAGGCCTTGCTGTATTTCAAGAACCACTGCTTTTAAAATTTAACCCATCTTCTACTGGGTTTTACACATGTATGCATGTAGATCAAAAAGTGATTCTTATTAAGCTACATCAGAATTTATGTTCCTTTCTCACCCACAACCTTCAGAAGATGGCCCACATTTTATTCTTACTCTTAATTGCATTGAGACTAAATCTGAGTAAGGGGTGTAGAATTTGGCCTCATCATAATGGTTTCTTCCAGAGACTGCCTTCTAAAAACAGCTGTAGTCTACATCATCTTATTCTCCAATGGCTGTAAATCAATGTAGCTCTACAGTACTGAACTGGATGGAGATATGCTATTTATTATGCTAGATAAGAGTCTGGTCCTCAAATCTGTATATCAAAGTCAATGTTAGTTCACTTAATTACTGATATAGTGATATTTCCTATTTCAGGCCAGTAATTATCTACCTGAGGGGACAGGTACAGTAATTATTGACCTGAGGTGTCTCCTCCACACTTAAAGTTCCATTCAAGAGAAGAACATTTTAGTAACAAAACAGAATCTCAAAAATGTTTATTGCTTTTATTTGCAAAAATCTCAAGATTCAAAAGTAAACTGACTTGAATATCGGTACAGATTACTCATGTTAGTCATTTCTCATTCTTCTGAGGCCCCTCTGATATTGTTCCAATTGATGACATATGGTAACCCTTTCAGTTCTCATTGCTCATTGGGAAATGAGTCAATGACTATTTAATGTCATCTTATTATGGTTCCCTAGTAACGCTAAGTTTAATCAGTGACCATTACATTTGTTGAGAGAGCTCTGCTTATGTTCTGTTCCTTTCTCACAGTGTCAATTTCCCCAGTCCAGTAATTCTGATCAGGCACAGAATGACACATGTACCAGCTGCCCAGCACATGTGGGAATGCTCAAATTCATAAGCAAAATCAATTGTACTCTACGGGGTGTATCAGTTAGGACCTTGGCTGAACACTTTCCTCATACTTCTCTTCAAAGTAGACTTGAACACATTGTGTGTTTTCCTTCCTTGCTTCCTTCTCTTCTTTCTTCCTTCCTTCTCTCCTTCCTTTCTCCCTATCTCTCTGTCATGGTTTTATGATTTTTGGTTATTGGTATTCCACATCATAACATCATGTAGTGAATGTACCTGGTTCTCAGAAGAGAAGGACTACTACATTCCCCACGGTACTTTGCTCCTCTGTTACCATTTGCCAGCCGGAGGGAAAAGATAAAAGCTCGCAGTATAAAAACTTGCAGATCACGAGACTTCGTCCCTTTTTCTGCCCGTCTCTCGTCTTGGCAGCACCTCGCTCTCCAGCCATCTTATCGTCGGTAGTAGAGTAAGGCCTACCTTGATTTTGGGACATTCTCTCTCTCTGTATTGGATAAATTGTAATTATATTGTATTATAGTGTGTTGTTTTGCATTCTGATATTTTATTTAGTAAATTAGTTTGTTTTCTGCTCAGATTGTTGCTGCTGTTCTTTGCTCTCAGGGCCATCTCCTTACCCTTTTCCCCTTTTCCCTTTTCCCGGGGCATGGGCCCGTGGATCCCCCGTCCCCTTTGTCACAGAACTGGGCCGAACGCCCTTAAACTGTTGACACTCTCCCTGTCTCCCTGTCTCTTTCTCCCTTTACTCCTTCCACTTTTTGTCTCCTTCTCACAACACTTTAGTGACCTGTAATGCTGTAAGCAACATCCTGAAGTAACAGGCTATCAATGTTTGCACAACATAGTAAATTGACTCATAATATTAATACTGGAAATAACTGCAATATAAACATCAGTATAAATATTCCCACTCCAATCTAACAGATGCTTTTCAAAAGTTATATATTTGATCAGAGCACTCAGTTCTGTAAAAGTGACACATTTAATGCTGAGAGTAGTTAGAAACCCACTTCAAGCACTGAAGCTCTAAAGATGACATCTCTCAAGTATCTCTTACTGTGATGACTGTAGGAACTAAAGAGGTTCAGAAGTGATGATGCACTTATGACTATCTAGCGTTGTTTTGTTATTTTTTAACAATTATTTAATACTTTTTTTATACTTTGCATTTATACAGGTGTTTGCACAATTTATTAGGACTCATCACAGGTAGGGACCCAGTCTGGAACAAAGAAACAATATGATAATGAAATTATCATCTCTTTGAATTTCTAACTATACCCTTGGCAGCTTACAGCAGTAGTTCTCAGGCTGTGCCTTGGAGTATTGATAACCTGCAAGGCTATGGAAAATGGCCTGCAGAATCACCTGAGTACCATAATTCAAATTTCAGTCACTGGTAGGGAGGAAGTGGACACAAACAGTATAGTGTGGTGATAGATGGTATCCTAGAGTTTTAGGAGCTGCTGAAGAGGTGCTTGACTGATGCCCAGCCGTGTGACTGCTTCTTCAGAATCTGAAATAGTTTTCTCTCATAAATACTATGAATTCAAAGGAAGTAACTATAAGTTATTAGTTAGGCTAATATTCATAAAAGATGATTTGTTCTCCTGGATTAATACCATGTTATCAAAAAGGAGTTTATATATATGTATATACAGTGGCTAAGGGACCATGCTAGATTTAAAGAGATCATTTTAATTAATATCTATGCTTTAACTTCTGGTTAGCCCTAAAGTGGTCAGGCAGCTGGACCTGATGATCTTTGAAGGTCTAACTGAGCTGTTCTGTTCTGTTCTATTCTGTTCTGTTCTATTCTGTTCTATTTTAAGATCATACTTGACAGATCATAACATACATCAAATGATAAAAAGTGGGAAACAAAGATAAAGAAGAGAAAATGAATGTGTACTTCAGTGTTTTTTTGTTCATGGCATTCCCTGGAGAAGACATGGTAAAGAAGATAAGAGAGTCAACTCATTGTCTACAATCTTATAAGGAATAAGAAATTGTGGAAGAAGATTATATTTCCAGTTTTTGTTGTTTTCTGTCCCAGCTGATATTTAAATTGGGAGCAGCAATATGAAAAACTAAGAGATTTTCAGCTACCTGAACTATGGATGCTGCCAGAGGAGAGGTTATAGTATCTATATTTTAGCCCCTTAAAAATTTCAATTTGTCTCTCATTTTATCATTAGGAAAACCCTACGTTTTCATCATTAGACCAGTGCTGCAAGTAAAGAAAATATGTAACTGGTAAGAAATAATTGAACCACTGAAAAAAGAAACCTCTTCAACCTGATGTTTTGCTGTTTCTCACTGTGAGGATTTCTGACTGAATGAGTTGATATATTTGACAACATGAAAAGGACCTATCACACAATAATTACTGTACTTTCAGAAGAAAAAGATAAGAGCTGAAGAATTGATATTATTTTTAGTTTGAGATAGCTTGAGTTTACAGTACATAAATTTGGTTTCTTTAAAGACTGGCAGAAGGTCAGTCCTTGCATATGAATGGTTTTCATGATGGAGATTAAACTCTGTAAAAGATTTATAATGTAGGATTATAGGATTCCCTCCATGATGAGGAATTTACTGCCAGTACAGCTGATAGAAGCTTAAGTGGAAAAAGCTTTCCTTTTCATTTGTAAACTCTGGCCAAAGTGTTAGGCTTGATACTGGTGTCTTTGCTAAAGTAAGACTCCTACAGAGAAGCACATGTTGAGACAAAGACGTTTTATATGTGTGAGGACTTTGCAGTTTCTTCCTGATCTGTACTGTCACGTAAGTCCAGTTTTCTTAAACTCTTAACAGAAAGTGATTTTATTAAGACTTTAGTGTCAAATGTCCTGCTAGAGACTGTAGTGCACTTTATTTAGTATGTGCGAAGTAAACATCAAATTGTTCACTTTGTTATGATTTATGAAGCTCCTTTGTCATTTTCATTATAACGAACACTGTGGAGCTTAGTATGAGAATACTTCCATCTCATTTTGGGAAGATACTCAAGTATTGACTTGAGTCTTCCTTTCCTGAGTAGAAACAAAGAGTCATAGAATTATTAAGGTTGGAAAAGCCCAGTAAGATTATCCAGTCAAACTGTCAGCCCATCCCCACCATGCCCACTAACCATGTCCCTCCATGTCACATCTTCACATTTCTTGAACACTTCAGGGGACGGTGACTGCACCATCTCCCTGGGCAGCCTGTTCCAATGCCTCACCACTAAGTAGTACCAAGGAGCAGTTCACTAACATCAAGTTTTACCAGAGCAAACACCTCACACTTTGTGGCCAGTTTATTTGTAAACTCAGTTTCATGAGGAAAAAGAAGCTCTGCTTGCCTCCTATAATCACCTCCTATAAAAGCTTTGACCTAAAATCATTATTAGTATAAAAAGTACAGGGGGTTCAAAAAGTGTGTTTCCTCCCATTATTTTATGCTTGTTTTTCTTCTTCATGGCAAATTAACACCTCAGCTGATAACTGGCACATAGTTGTACTTGAACTTCCCTGTGAGATAAAGACTAATCTCTGGAAACATTTGTGTTCAAACACCTCCTTATTTCCCTTCCAAGAGGTTCCCTTTCTTCAGAGCCACATTTCACTCCTGGC
>NC_034409.1:175921925-175929109 GCF_002078875.1 Numida meleagris | reverse complement strand
TAAAGATATTGAACAGGACAGGCCCCAGCACCGACCCCTGGGGAACACCACTTGTGACCGGTTGCCAGCTGGATTTAACTCCATCACTTGTAGGATGCTAACAGCATTTTCCTGAAAAAGACGTTCATTGATCTATTAATGTCAAATGAGCCCACCTTTCTGAAAAAGCAATTCATAAGAATATATATGACATTTGGCCAATGTGTGAGTAGCATGGTAGATAACAAGAAAATGCAGCGCTCATTGGAGCATGCAACATTCTCTTCCACTTGCATTGTGGGTCACTGTTTTACAGTGGGTTATATAGAATTATAGAATGGCTTGAGTTGGAAGGGAAATTAAAGATCACCTAGTTCCCACCCTCTGCCATGGGCAGGGCTGCCACCCACCAACCAGATCAGGCTGCCCAGGGCTCCATCCAACCTGGCCTTGAACACCTCCAGGGATGGAGAATCCACAGCTTCTCTGGGCAGTCTGTGCCAGTGCCTCGCCATCCTCTGAGTGAAAAATTTCTTCCTCATATCTAATCTAAACCTACCTTTCTTACTTAAAACTGTTCTCCTTTGTCCTGTCAAAGCACTCCTTGATAAAGAGTCCCTCCCCAACTTTCCTGTAAGCCCACTTTAAAAACTCTTTTGTTCTGACTTCCAATTGAATTGTACAAGAAAGAAGATAGATGTTATAGCTGTTAGATTTGCATATATAGGATTGATTTCTTCTTTCTTCTTCTTCTTCTTATTTTTTTAAGTGAGATTAAGCAGTTTGATTACTGTGAAATCTGCCCCATTGTTGTTTTGCCCCAAAGTCTTAGAAAGCCTTGTGAGACATGCTCACCTATCCTAAGTCATCATAACCACAGTAATACTTTTCCAGTCCAAAGGTCTCCCTGTTCTAGTAGTTCCTCCTCAACAAGTCCTGAGCAAGTCTTTTTAAGTATTTTCTCAGATTGTTACTATTTCCAGCACAGGAAACTTTCTGAACTGAATGTGGTTTTGCATTTAGTAACTCTCAGTGGATTTCTTCTCTATGTACTTGTCTGCTCTCCTCCTTGAACTGTGTAAACTATTAGGAACCACAAAATCACTGGGGGACTACTATTCTCTGTGTGGAGAACACCTGTTTTTTCTTTTCTTTTCTTTTCTTTTCTTTTCTTTTCTTTTCTTTTCTTTTCTTTTCTTTTCTTTTCTTTTCTTTTCTTTTCTTTTCTTTTCTTTTCNTTCCCTTCCCTTCCCTTCCCTTCCCTTCCCTTCCCTTCCCTTCCCTTCCTTCCCGCTGGCCTCTAAGGTGGGCAACTTGAGTTATTCCTTCATTATTGCCTACTCTGGAGCATCAAGCCAACCAGCTTTGTACTTGTCACTGCATCTCTGAAAGGCGTTTAGCTTGAATTACCTTAAATTTATCATAGGAACTTTTCACACTGTATGATACTGTTAAACAGGTAAAGGATTTTTAAACTCTTTATTTTCAAACTTGTTTTGAATGTACATCTCCTTTCACAAAAGTGTGTCCA
Organism: Numida meleagris; assembly: GCF_002078875.1. NCBI lineage: Eukaryota > Metazoa > Chordata > Aves > Galliformes > Numididae > Numida > Numida meleagris. The sequence goes on along the minus strand of NC_034409.1, from coordinate 175,927,599 downwards.
CATAGTACTTCAGCTCAGACTGGTAAAACAGAATTTAATTCAAGCCTTTCCAATGGCCTTGTGTTATTTCCAGACTAACCTTTCATCATGAATATAATGTGGCCAGCTGAAGGTATTGTTAAATTACTGAATGTTCCATCAATAAACACCTTGGTTTATTCAGCCATTCCTTTGAGCAGAGAAACATTAGAGGCATTATTTTTTTGTTGCAGAACAGAAACAGACACCATTAAAGAAGAACAGACACAAAGCCACATTTTAGGGTAACTATACTGTTAATTGAGAATTTTTGTCTTCTGATGGAAGCAAATCACATTCACAGATTAAAGTAATTTTCTGTGGCCTAAAGGAAACTTTCTGGATCCAGTCATTAAATTTTTGTTTAAGCATTTTCATATGTGGAGAAAACTTGTTTGCACAAAAAATGTAAATTTTTATCACAGCCCTTGAGAAATACATCTCATTAGGTGTCTGGGATTTGTATGTTGGCTGCAGAAAAGCAGTATAGTGATATGAAGTTCAAAAGTGCAGAGATCAGCAGAAATTATTTTCAATGTATAACACAGAAATTCTCATGGTAAGCTTTTGGAAACTTCAGATGAACAGATTGTTTGCATCCTCATCCTGCCATTGAAAGCATAGAGGGAAAGTATTTTTACGCTATTAATGATGGACTAAGCAATTCAGTCTCCCAAACCAGAAAACATTATAACTCACAAAACCTTGCCAGTGCTACCTACGTTTGACCATTTTACAAGCTACCACCTCAACCTGGAACGAATTAGTTGAAAATTGCTGTTTACCAGGTGTTAAAAATGTTCCAGTTAGCAGTTGTATAAAGCACAGCAGTTTATGACAGAGGTAATTAGATTATCTTTTGCTTGTCTTTTTCAAAGAAAGTGAAGAAGTGAAATGAGTTGGAAATAACTCCCTGCAAAGTAAGCACATCACGTAAGAAATACTGTTTTAAAAATAAAGGTTTGTTTCAAAAATATGAATGCTTACTGACAGGTTATGAATATGAAACATAACTTGATTTTACAAGATTTAGAAAAAAATTCAAATGGGGAAAAACTGACTTTTCATTATAGCGCTATTAGTTAAAAACATTGCCATATTCTTAGAATATCCCATTCCTCTCCTTTTAGATATTAATTTAGAGCTTTGTCAGATAAATGCCTTACTTTCAGAATGGAAAACATACTCAGTCTCTCTCCAGCATTTTTTTTTTCAGCCAACTGAAAAACGATTTACAGTCATCAAGAGAAAATCTACATTGCACATGTATGATGCATCTCTTGCAGCTGAATACCTTTTAATGTTCTTTTATTCTTCTGAGATCATTTTGCTGAGACTTTGGAGTATGTAAAAACAGTACAGTTTTAGTAACACCATACATACAAAAAAACCCAGTGCCCCAAATTGACAATTTTCCATGCACACATAACTGCTGCGCACAGTCCTATTGATCCAATAAAAGATATTTTCTCTTCGAGATCCCTCAAGCTACTTTGCAGATTTGCAGCAGGCACCTAAAAATGTCTGGTCAATTGCATTTTGTTCTTTTGCTACATTCTCTGTATACTCATAAACTTGTACATGTGTTCACTTGTGATCAATGTTGTCTTGTGTGAATTTTCTCTCATTCCTCCTAGCAACTGTGCACTTTGGTATTAAGTAAGAAGCAGAGTGTTTTTCCTCCTTTTCCTTTTCTTTCAAATTGCTGATGGGGGAATATCAGATACTTCACTTACAGTTCTCATGCTGGTTTGCATGTGAAAAAGTTCAAAAAGTAACAAAGATATTGAATAGGTATTTGTGAGAGCTGAATCAGTCCAAAGTGTCTACAGCAGTCATATAACTCATACACTATACAGATAAAAATGCCCTGTATTTCAGAAGACATTAGGGAGATTTTAGTACTTGAAAGGGATCCAAACTATACTCATTTATTTAAAATATCAGAATTTTTCTGCCTAATTGGATTAAGATTAATTTTATCAAAAAAATGCCTGAACCAGTTAAGTTTTCTGTGATACAAAGTGAACTAAAACAAAAACACTAATGATAATAGTCATGGTTTCTATTAACAGTTCACATCTGTAGTTAACTTGAAACAGATGCTTTTCAGTATAAGCCATTGTTTTTAACTTGAATGTGACAATATGTTTTGATGTTTTCTCCTTAATTGTAAAATTATGTAATGAAATCTCTTTAGTATGTGTGTGGTAAATTGCTGAAGCCTTTGTTTTTCCAAAAGTCTTTGGTAAAATTTCTCATGCCATAGTTACTATTGCTCGTGACAATCAGATGATTCCTCATATCAGAACAAAAAGTCCATTTGGGAATTTTGGAGAGATCTCAGCAGGACTGGAAACATAAGTATTCATCTCTTAGGCTTTCCTAAGCTTGGCCAGACTGGGCTTTCCTGAGTGCAAGGGCTGCCAATGGAGATTCTAATGAATTAGAATGGAGATTCTAATACTCCTGAGAAAGAAATACATCTCAATGATTTCTAATGAACTAAGAAACAGTATTTGGCATAATGTATAATGTAACACATCAGTGGAAATCAAATGATAGATTACTGCAGTGTGTTCTCAACTTGGTGATTGTGCAGGTGATTTTTACAAAATGAAGAAGGTTGAAATTGTGAATGATAGTTCATCACCCAACAGAAAGCATATGTGACTAGGCAAAATGCTCATGGCTGCTTATTAATTCTAGGTCAGATTGTACTGTCTCATAGTAACAATAATAGAATCATGGAATCATTAATGTTGGAAAAGACCTGTGTTCAGTACTGTGTTCAGTTTTGGGCGCCCCAGTATAGAAAGGAAATGGAGGTGCTGGAGCAGGTTCAAAGAAGGGCAACAAGGCTGGTGAAGGGCTTGGAGAATATGCCCTATGAGGAGAGACTAAAGGAACTGGGGCTGTTTAGTCTGGGGAAGAGGAGGCTGAGGGGAGACCTTATTGCTCTCTTCAAATACCTGAAAGGTGATTGCAGTGAGAGCAGGGCTGATCTCTTCTCACTGGTGACAGGTGACAGGACAAGGGGAAATGGCCTCAAGTTGCGCCAGGGGAGGTTTAGGTTGGATATCAGGAAGAACTTCTTTACAGAAAGGGTTGTTAAGCACTGGAACAGGCTCCCTGGGGAGGTGGTTGAGTCACCTTCCCTGAATGTGTTTAAAAACCATTTGGACGTGGTGCTCAGGGACATGATTTAGCAGTGGGTTGTTAGAGCAGTATGGTTAGGTTGCTGTTGGACTTGATGATCTTGAAGGTCCTTTCCAACCTGAGCAATTCTATGATTCTATGATTCTATGACCTGCAGGGACAGTGACTCCACCACCTCCTTGGGCAGCCTGTTCCAATGCCTCACCACTCTTTCTGAGAAGAAATTTTTCCTAATATCCAAACGGAACCTCCCCTAGTGCAACTTGAAGCCATTCCCTCTCATCCTATTGTGTTACCTGGGCGAAGAGGCTGACCTCCACCTCATCACAACCTCCCTTCAGGCAGCTGTAGAGATTGATAAGGTCTTTCCTGAGCCTCCTCTTCTCCAGACTGAACAATCCCAGTTCCCTCAGCCACTCTGCATAAGACTTGTGCTCCAGATCCTTTGCAGTTTTGTTGCCCTTCTCTGGACGTGCTCCAGGGTCTCAATGTCTTTCTCACAGTGATGGACCTAAAGCTGAACATGGTACTCCAGATGTGGTCTCACTAGAGTTGAGTACAGAGGGACAATCACCTCCCTGCTCCTGCTGGCTACACTATTTCTGATACAAGCCAGAATTCCATTGGTCTTCACCACCTGGGCATGCAACTGGCTCGTATTCAGAGGAATGTAGACAAACACCCACAGATATTTTTCTGCCATGCAGCTTTCCAGCCACTCTGCCCCAAGCCTGTAGTGATGCCTGGGGTTGTTGTGACCAAAGTGCAGGACTTAGTATTTGGTCTCGTTGAACCTCATACAATTGGCCTCAACTGCATCAATTCAGCACATCAGCGCTTCCTCCCAACTTGGTGTCATCTGCAAACTCACTGAGGGTGCACACAATGCCCTCATCCAGGTCATCAATAAAGATACTAAACAGGACAAGCCCAATACTGATCTCTGGGGAACACCGCTCATGACCACTCGCCAGCTGGATTTAACTCCATTCACCACCACTCTGTGGCTCCAGCCAGCTCCTTACCCAGCAAAGAGTGTACCTGTCCAAGCCACAGACTGTCTGCTTCTCCTGGAGAGTACTGTGGGAGACAGTGTTGAAGGCTTTGCTGAAGTCTAGGTAGACTATGTCAACAGCCTTTCCCTCATCCAACAGGTGGATCACCTGGTCATATAAGGAGATGAGGTTTGTCAGGCAGGACTCACTTTCATGAATCCATGCTGGCTTGGCCTGATCCCCATCTGTCCTGCATATATTGTGTGATCATACTGAAGATGATATGATCTATGACCTTCCCCAATACCAAGTTTGAGCTGAAGGATCTGTAGATCCCCTTGTTCTAGATGAGCATCACATTGTCAAGACAGAAATGGAAAATCCCAGTTAACTTTAAGTCTTCTGACACCAGGTACAAAGTAATAGTAAAAGATCACATTTTATTCTTCAATAGACATGGGAAATGCATACGAAGTGTAGGTAGACGATGTAAGTCCAAAAATCAAAATCCTTTTGAGATTTAAGACTGAAGTAGGAAAAGAAGACATACACAGAACCTATTAATTGGGATTATTCTAAAGGAAGGAGAATGAATTATTTAAACGTTGAGAAAACTGTACAGGATTTTCATGACTCGAGTTCAGCTAGCAACATAAGAGCAGAGAAGCCTTCTGAATTGCAGAGGATTGTGCTTGGGAGCAAGGCTGATTTAATGGGAAGTCAACTATAAAGTCAAGGACAAGGATAGATGAAAGATCACCGTGGAACTCCTGTGTTCCTCACAGAGAAAAGGGGATGCAAGTAGACAGACGATGATAATAGAGGTAAGTGTTTTATTGCCCAGGCCAGGCTACCCAAGTTTCTTCTTCAAACACGAGTGTGTAATAGAACAGTAAAATACAGGACAGATGCTAATTTACAGGGAGATTATTATTGTTTGGCTTCTTTTACAGAAGGGTGACCACTGAACACCCACTTGGATCTACATGTGGCTTTCACATTAGCAAGTGCACATTTGTGTATCCATGGAAGGAAAAAATATGCCTTTTTTGTGTGTTTGCCACTGTGATTGACTTGGTGGGCATTTATTATAGAATCATAGAGTCATAGAATTAGCAAGGTTGGAAAAGACCTACCAGATCATCCAGTCCAACCATCCACCTACCACCAATAACCCCACTAAACCATGACTCTCAACACAACATCTAAATGTTTCTTGAACACCTCCAGGGACGATGACTCCACCACCTCCCTGGACAGCCCGTTCCAGCGCCTGACCACTCTATCAGAAAAGTAGTATTTCCTAATGTCCAGCCTGAATCTCCCCTGGTGCAACTTGAGGCCATTCCTCCTCGTCCTGTCACTAGTTACAAGAGAGAAGAGGCCAACCCCCAGCTCACTACAACCTCCCTTCAGGTAGTTATAGAGAGCGATAAGGTCTCCTATGAGCTTCCTCTTCTCCAGACTGAACAATCCCAGCTCCCTCAGCCGCTCCTCATAAG
>NC_034409.1:175871717-175920340 GCF_002078875.1 Numida meleagris | reverse complement strand
CCCCTTCCCCTTCCCCTTCCTTTTGCCTTTCTCTGATACTCCCTATTTTACTTACAGCCATGCTGGGACAAGGGAACATTGACTTGCAGATACTGTCTAGGTTTTGGGTGAATGAGGAAATGTCTATAGCAGCATAATGATATTCTTAAAAATTGGTTTCTCTTACCTAAAACTGTATTTTTGTTTTACTCCTTTGTTTTGTCTGTTAATGAGAGCTGAACTCATGTTTTCGAGAGCCATCTATGATATCTCTAATATCCTTCTCTTTCCTTATAATCTTCATCTCATTTTAAAAATGCATCACTTTATAGTAGTCAATACTGAATTTCAGCTACAATTTGTTGCTTATTTGGCCATTTTTCTCCCAGTTATTCATGGCTTCCCTTTGCCCTCAGTTATCCTGTGTGACTGAGAACCATGGATAAAATTAATTGCTTCTCACTCACCTTAATGTTAGAGCTTTTGTTTCTTACAGTATTATTTTTTTTCCACTTTATTTCTCCCTGATTTTGTATGGAAGAGTTAAGCCTGAGATGCTCAAGCAGTTTCAAGAGGGTTAATTCTGTAAATGAACACTTGGCGATGTGGGAAATATCATCTGTTCTGTAAATTTGCAGTTTTTGACTCTAATTTCCATCAGATCATCTTTAACTGCAGCCACCATACACAAGTATTGTAGATCCTTGTGAAAGGTTGCCAGGAAAAAGTCCTTGCATGGTCATGATTTATCTAGAATTTGCTCTTCTCAGTATCACCATTTAGACTTGAATTTATATAAGGGTCTTTATTATTCTGCTCCTGGAGCTATACATGTTCAGATCTTTTTTCAAATTCACCTAATTTTTATGCACTAATGTGTTAATGACTTCCCAGGGTCAGCTTTGTCAAAACTCCACGTGAGAACATCTGACTATTGCTCCAGAAGTTATTGCTCAGATGACTCTTCACAACGTTAACACTGAGTTTCTGCCTGGGTGAGAACTGGGAACAGAAGAAATTGGCATTTTTTTTTTCTCTTTTTTTTTCCAGCGGAATGATTTCATTCAAGGTGAGAACAACTACCTAAAAAGCACAGGATGGCTTCCAGCTGGTGTGTAGGCAGGAGGTCTGGATGAGGATCTGGGAGCCAGGCGAGACTGGAGCAGGTGCAGCAGGCAGGTGGGACAGGGACCCTGTGCCAACATCAATCCTGGGGGTATGCAGCCATGAGTGTCAGTGTTCTGGGGAAGCTTCTGAAAGTGTTCCTGTCAAGGACTGAGCCACCTGGATACTCCTTGCTCTTATTTAAGGCCAATGGTATTCTCACCCTGAGAACCAGCCTTATCTCAGCATACTTGATTCTTTTGCAGTAGTTTATACATCTTATACACCATTTTTACAAGGGAAAGGCAAAGTGTTCTCTCACTGGCAGCCATGAAAGCCTGCCAGAGCATAGTTGGCAAATGGGACCATTCCTCTCCTGAGCATCACTACCGGTGAAGATTTGGAGGGGCAGCACAGTAGTTCCCGTGGTCCCCTGGAGTTGCACTACCAGCAGCTGCTTGGAACCCTAGAATCATAGAATGGCTTGGGTTGGAAAGGACCTCAAAGATACTCTTGTTCCAACCTCCCTGCCACAGGCAGGATTGACAGCCACTAGATCAGCACCAGGTCAGGCTTCCCAGGGCCCCATCCAGTCTGGTCCTGAGCTCCCCAGGGATGGGGCGTCCACAGCTTCTCTGGGCAGCCTGTGCTACTGCCTCACCATCCTCTCAGTGAAAGAAGCAACAGAAGGTAGGTAAAAACCAACAGAAACTACTGCCCTCTTTCAGAGCTGTGTTGACTTTGGACCAACCAGGCAAACACATTCAAAAGAATCTGCATTCACCTCTAAGCTGGATTCAGCCTGTGGGACCCGCCTCTGCCATGCCCATGGGGACCTCTGTGTTGGTGGAGACAGGGAGCAGAGCACCACAGCCCCAGGGGAAATGTGAAGGAAAAGTGTGAACAGTTCTGTTCTGAGAGGGGTTATTTCACCTTCTGTGGAGTAGCTCTAGGGTGCCGAAAGTTTTAATTCTGATTTCATCTCTGCCCCTGATCTGACTGGTGGCCCTGGTGCAGATGTTTAATCAAGGCTGCCTTCCATTTTAGCTTGGACATATACTTTCTCTAACCATTATGTAGAGAATTGTGAAATTAGTATTCGTAAAACATTTTGAAGATGGTAAGCAAACCCTCTAAATGCCAAGTTCCTGTTGTTCTTGGCCTGTTTCCGTACCACAGTGCTTTCTACTCTGGTATTCCTCTGCAGCATGAGAGTTCTCCCCTATACAACACAGGTAGGTTTTTGCTCTCAGTCCCTAAATTTGCCTTGGATTTGTTGTTCAACTGCTCGTGTCATTTAACTGTCTTGTACTTCAGTTTTTCAGTATGAACAGTGGTTACAAAAATATCTAGGCAGGTGTCATGAACTGTGAAATGAAAGGACCTGATGAGCATTGTTGCGTGTTTTTATGGGCTCATGTGAAAGATAATGAGTGTGCCAAGTAATCAAATTTTTACTGCTGTTATTGTTTGGTTTGATATTTACTGTTTAGCATGATGGAAAACCTTTACAACAAAACAGAGGACAGCTCGTACAAAGGAAACCTTTCCTTGGTCAGTTTGGGCTCACATACCAGATACTTAGCATATAGTGTACTTGATGTGTCTGGCAGAAGAAAAAAGAGAAACAGAGGAAAAATGTGGATGCTGCAGTTCTGTTTTCACCAGGCGCTGGCCAATAAATTATGTCTAGACTTTGTCCCTTGACCACTATGCAGAAGGTCTGGACTGAACTACCTATAATAAATTAATTGTGGTGAGAAAAAAATCACAGTGGGAAAAGAAGCAGGGTCTTCATTTCAGCTTCTCATATAACTTCTCTGCCAATAAACAGCTTTACTATCGCAGCTCAGCCAGCAGGCACTTTTTTGAAAACTTGTACCGAAGCCCAGACTTTCTTGCAATATCACAGCTCACTGACTTGCCAAATAGTTTCTGAGTAGATAGCACATCTGTATCTGGATCCATCCCAGTATTTCCTTATACAGCCAGGCTCCATCTGAAGTATTTTACATAAAACCCTCTGTAAACTCTTCTTGTTTCAAGCTTTGAAATCAAAAGAATGATGAAATATTTAATTATCTATGTGTCCTGCCCAGACTTTTTCATTACTTACCTTTAGCTGTGCAAAAGGAGGAAAAAAACACCCAAGCAAGGGATTTTCTTAAAACAGGACTGCATCTGGGTAGGCTGTGGGAAGGGTCAGCCCCAGCCTTCCGTCAGGGTGCTGTAACCTCGTGTCTCATGTCAGCGGGAGAAGAAAGATGTGACACCTCTCCTGAGCTCTGAGCCAGCTCCAGTTCACCCGGCACGTGGCATGGAAACTATTAAATGAAAAGATCCACCATTTTTAGAGCCACTCTTCCTCTGGCAGATGCAGTTTGCACCTGCCAAATACATGCCCACATTGTTATGGCTGCAAAATGAGTTATGGCTGTGAGGCTCAGCATGTGCCACTTCTGCTCCCTGATTTATATTCCCACTGATGTAGTCAGAGATGTGAACCTCCTCAAGTTTCGGCAGTGAAGTGCAGACATGGATTTTCTGTCAAGAATTTGCTCTTTCACAAGTGCATCCCACTGCACAGCTTTATTTCAGCAAGATGAGAGAGTGTAGATCAGAAGTAGAATAAAATAAAATATGTAACAGCTACTTTCTACTCACTCGGCGTTTATGTGATGCTTTGCTTTTACAATGTAGTTGTGTTCATTCTTACCTTAAATACAGTGTTCTTATGCCTCCGAGCATGGCCTGCCACTGCTCATGGGCGGGGTGCTGGGTGGGTGGCTACTACTTCTCCTCCTTCTGCTGGTCATGATCAGGGGAAACCAGGGCCAGAGGGTGGGGAGGAGGGTTGATACTTCAGGCATGCTGCTTTGCCTCTTGCTGAGGCCTTGTTGAGCTGTGGTGTCAGCTTTGGCTTGGCCCTGGGACCGGAAGGGGGAAGGGGGAGAGCTGAGGTATTCACTCTGTTTTATGTGGGCTATTTGCTCCTCAGACGGATGATCATCAAGAACACCCTGAAAATGTTCTCTGGGAACACCCAAAGCATCCAGTTGGATGCAAAATCACACAGCATCATGGAGGGGCTGAGGTTGGAATGGACCTCTGGAGGATGCCTGGCCCAACTCTTGCTCTAGCAGGGACATCAGAGCAGAGTGCCCAGGGCCATGTCCAGGTGGCTTTGGAAGATCTCCAAGGAGGAGACTCCACAGCCTCTGGGCAACCTGTATCAGTGCTCAGTTACCTACAAAGGAAAAAATTGTCTTCTCATGTTCACATGGAATCTCTGGCATAGTAATTTGTGTCCATTACTTCTTGTTCTGACACTGGGCCCCACTGAAGAGTGCTTGACTCCATCCTCTTTGCACATTCCCTTATTTGTAGACACTGAAAAAATTGCCCGAGTTTTCTTGTCTCTAGGCTAATCAGACCCAGACTTCCCTCATATAATAGGCGCTCCAGTCCCTTCATCATCTTCATGGTTTTTCACTGGACTCTCTCCCGTATGTCCATGTTTCTCTTGTACTGGGGAGTCCAGACCTGAACACAGAGCTCCAAGTGTGCCCTCACCAGCACTGTATAGATGGGAAGGATCACTTCCCTTGACCTGGTAACAACACTGTGCCTAATGCAGCCCAGGATACCATTTGCTTTCTTTGTGGCAAGGTCATACTGCTTGCTTGTGTAAAACTTGGTGACCCTCAGGACCTTCAGGTCTTTTTTGGCCATGCTTCTTTTCAGCTAGATGGCAAGTCCTGGTGCCTGGGGTTGTTCCTGAGAGCTGGGCACACAAACCAAGTATGGGTTACGGGACAGTACATAGCAGGGGAAGGCTTGGTGAGCTTTTTATTTCAGGCCTCTGAGACCCAGAACTGTTTAAAAACAGATACATAAATAAATAATAAGTAACTACCACACAATTTATTTATTTAGTAGTAGGCATGAAGATTGTAGTCAGAAGGAGTTGAAATTAAGCAGTGGATTTCACAATATTTCACTTACCTAAAGCTTAGCAATCCTGTGCTAACCCCTGAGATGTGCCAGAGAGTTTCCTTTTCTGTTGTTTCTCCCAAGCAACAGCTTGGTGTCTCTGGACTTATTCATGCAAACTATTACCAGCATCCTTTGTTCTTTTGTCCTTGGATGGCTGTGGGTCCTTGATTGTTCTCAGACAGAGCCAGAGGTGGAATCACCATCAAAGCTATCAGTTCTGGCTAAGCCTCTTAAAGATTTTTAAGTATTAGTCTTTTTCCAGACCGAGGACTTGGTGAGTTAGGCCAGTGCAGTCATACAGAAAACATCTCAGTAAACAGGCCAGCACACAATATGAGTAAATCGTTGCATAGCAGAGCCAAGTTTATTGTGGATACTCTTTGAAAACAGCATTAGAGCATTCTATAAGGCAATAAACTTTACTCATTCATAAGCCAGGGAATAACAAAGTTGAAGCATGGTGTTTGAACCTGAAACCTTTAGTATGTTATTTGATGCATCATATCTTCAGTGGGTCTTTAACTACACATTAGCATATTATTTCTCAAAGAATACCCTCTAACTTTCTCTGTGACCACAATTGTTCACATGTGCAGAATTTTGCAGTGGTTTTCATCATTGCATCTTGTTTCCTCAGAATATATAATTTATTTGATTGTTTTTCTCTTCGAGGCTCATACACATTCATAGAACCCAACATTTTTTTATAGCTGTACCATTAAGCAGTTTCTCAAAGTAATTGAATATGTATCTTTATTAGCTATGTGAAATATTTTTGATTTCTATTTAAGCCTTAATCCTGCTTCCTCTGAACTTCATAGCACAAATGCATTTGAGGTTAATGATGTAGAATTATATTCATAGGAACCAAATTGTGTCAGAAAATCAGATTTGCACTGCAGTACTTGTAGACAAAATGAAAATCCACCCACATACATTACATATTTTTGATTAGCAATTTTGTTTTTATAAAATGTATTACTGGTATTTTTATCTTATACCATCAGTGGCAGCAAAAATGACTCAAAACACCTTTCAAAAATAAAAATAGTATATGTTACAGGCTCCTATAGTATAGAAAGATAGAGTTTAGCCTGGTTAATACTGCAGTATATAAATACGCTTGAAGAGACAGTAAATGTAGTTTGTCTTGGTTTGATAGTCTTCTTGATGAGCAGTGTTCTCATCAGCCTTCAAATGCTGGTGAATTTTGAGGGAACTGAAGGCCTAAGCAGGAAAGTTTTCAAGGTGCCAGTCTCTGTATTGGATGGGTGGAACACAGCTGGCAGTGGGAACTGATGTAATCAAACTATTCCTGTACAGCTCCCTAAGAGCAGCAACCAAAAGTGCTCAGTAACAAAGGAGTTGACATGAGCCACAATAATGGTCAGAAGATCCAAGTCATATCACCACTGTCATTTACTTCACCGTTGCACTGCTCACTTCATGGGGATGTTGTAGGTTCCCTATTTGAGTGGAGAACCAAGACACACTGGGAGGAATAAGAGTGAGGAGGACAGGTAAAGCTGATCAGGGAGCAAGAGAAAATGTGAATTTTAGGAGAAGTAAACCTGAGAGAAAACATGTCAGCATAGCTGTGTATGGGGTAATTGTTAGATGATCAGAGAACTGCCTTTCAAGTGTTTGATAAAGGCTTGCAAGAGCTTACACCTGACTTCTCTGGTGCTTGCCATTGCTTTGGATGTTCTGTGCTCATCTGGTTGGTCTGAGATCTGTGAAGCCCTGGGGAATTCCTGAAGTTGTCTCACCCTTGGCATGAATGGCTTGGAAATGTGGCAGTGTCACTTACACTGAAGTGTTCAAATTAAATATTTAAGCACTTTCATACTGACGTTTATTGTTTGTTTTCATGTTTCTTTCCCCTCCCCAAAAACTGCACTATTTCATCTTTTCATCCAAATCTGGGACAGAATTACCTGTGAAATATTAGCATCTCCATTTGAACAGAATTTTCTGGGTTTGGTTTTTAATCAGAACTACTCAAAAAAGAGAAAAAAGAGAATCACTTGGGATGACCTGTGCACTGATATCTACCAATGTATCCACAAGTTCAATTAGAGACCTGGGAATGGAGCTGTGCACACAGCAAAACATATGAAATAAATCAGTTCGAGTTAAGAAAACTTGCCCACCCACCTCTTCATTGCTGGAATGAATCTTGTGTATGTTTCCACTAGATGATGCTTTGATTGTCAGGATTGATTAAATATTTTCTGCTCTGCTCTGAAGAGATGCTTTTAATAAATTTTTAATATCTGTCCAGTGATGTTTGGATTTGACTGAAAGCACAGATTTTTGCCTTTTTTCAGTTACTCATTTGTTGTGCACCAAATGGTTGAGTAGCTAAAGGCAGAAGGATGCTAGAAATAAAAAAGACCAAACGCTGACTGCCAACCAGGTCACTGAATTTAAATAGATGTTATACGGTATGTTTGGATCCCATGAGGATATGCTGTTTTTTCCTAATTCATTGCTTCTATGTTATGATTTTAACCAAGTTTTCACAAATCTAGTCAGTAAGCTTTACATAAAAACTCCTGTGACAAAAAGCTGTGCAAGTTATATCAAGTGATGGGTGGCTGGGTGGGATGTATGCATTTCATGCAGCTTATCCCTTCTTGTGTGTCTTCACGCACCTGTGAATAAAAAAGTCATTTTGGGGATAAACTTCCTTATTCTTGCCTTCTGAAGGCCACAGTCATTCTTCTCTGTGGCTGATGCAAACTAGATTCTTTCTATCTTGCTTCTGTGTTCCCAGGGTCTTCCAGAAGACTAACTCTTCTCACTTGTTTAGAAATCTCATTTTCAAGCTCTCAGGCAAATGCTATCCATCCCTGGCTGTTTATTACTAATTCCTTTCACTGACTTATTCAAAAGCCTTCTTCTAGCTTCATCTCTATGTGAAGAACAGAAATTTTGTAGTAAAAATGATTTATGGCAATTATGGAAGCCACTATCTTAGTAGGAAAGTCTTTCTTCTCTATTACACATGCTCCTGGCAACATCAAGCTTTGAGATTGCTTGGCTTGTTAATAGCTATGCACTATGAACGTAACTGCTTAGCTTCTGGAAGGTGGTCATCCCCAATCAGTTCGGATTTGTAACAACTACTCAGATTAAACCAGGGAACTGTTATCCTCAAACGACCCATGACAAGCTGAAGTGTCTCAGAAGGGAGATAAGAAATGGCAAAAATAATAGACATAGCAGATGTGTTGCTGATTCGGGTATTACAGTCAACTGTGAAATGGAAATAAAGATGAATTGAGAAAAGCAAAAACTGCATTTTATTTAGATTATCAAGTTAAAAACGATGAAGAATCTGAGAGCATTTGGAAAGGAATGAAAGGACTTTTTTAGCAGAGTTTGAACAACTCATATTAATGAAGTAAAGATTTGGGCTAAGTTGTAACAGACGTAACAAATAATTAAGGCATTAAATAATCATCACTGGGCCTGTTAACAGATTTAGAAACCTTCTGACCTTCGAGAAGTCAAATTAATCTAATTTGTTTTTATCAATAATCAAACTTCCCTCTTTTAAAGTGGTAGATTTTAATGAAGTACTGAAAACAACTAATTACCCTTTGAAGAGACCGGTGGATGTTGATCTTTGCAGCTCAAATCTGCAATCATTTTCTTTCATGATTCCTTCAGCATGTCTCAGCTCTTGCTGAATCTCTGAACAATTTGGAAGATTTTTTGTGTACCAGAAAGATGGTGTTTTCTTGGATTTAAATAATCATAGGCTTTCAGCTGCTTTAATGTCATTAGCTAACATTTCCAAATGTTTGGTGTATGGGCAGATCAACAGCTTTATTAAACACATTACTCCCCTCACCCTACCCTATTTCAAATCTGGCTTTTGTTTAAAGCACTCCATAACCTCAGACTTATTCTAGGTTAAATGTGATATTAATCAAGCTGTGGATAAAGGCCACATATATGACTGAAGCCATGTTTATTAGCTTTAGTGAAGCCTTTGATTTGGTCACACATTCTTTGCTCTTAACAAAGCCTCAGAATAATACAATGTGGGTTTTATGTCAATCCTTAAATTGGTTATCATCAAATTTAAGTAATAATGGAAAACAAACTGTGCTCACTATAGTGGCATATGATCTGATTTTAAACTCTATGGTGCAGGTGTTCTTGATGGTATGCTTCCATTGCTCTGCTTGTTTTCTTTTGAAATGTCATATTCAATATGCGTAGACAGATAGAATATCTGATTTTGTAAAGAACATTTTTTCCCTACAAATTCCACCTCTAGTCATAAAGTAGACTTTATTTGTTCTTTGCATCTTATGCAGGCTATGTTATGAGGGAAAAAAAAAAACCTGAAGATGTGCAAAATAGTTAATTGTGGGCTCTATCTGTGTAGTGAAATATAGAGCTGTTTTGAGGTTGTGTGCATGTATGACCATGATGGCCAGCAGACTTCTGATCCACATGATTGGGAATCTCAGAGCTTGATTCTTCTTTTTAATGTGCTGTATCTGATCCCTGCCCAGGGTTAGGCAGGTGGTATAAGCCCAGACTGGATCCCTTGAACTGAAGGATATAATTTTGGGCATTATTCTGGGCTACCACAGCGCATACAGCAAGAAAATTTGCTGTAAATATCTGCCTTTCTGCTGGAAGAGCAGGAATCAGAGGAAAGATGTAATACCCTTTTGCAGTGCAGTGGTATAGCAACAGACTATTTTGTGTGTATATATATATATACCAACAGTATAACAGATGTGTGAAAAAGCATTATTATATCTGTGAAGAATGTGGTCACCAGAGCTTGGAGCAAGGTTGTGCCTCCCACAGAGACAGTGGGTAGAAAGGTTAGCCTTTATCCCCGTCATGGACAAATTAATATGATGCCTGTAGGGCAAGTTTCAGGACTTTGTTGTGACTTGGTCTCCATGTCTGTTTTTGACTTACATGGACAATAATTTCCCAAAATACAGGGAAACCCAAAGGTTAACATAATTTTCCCTTTGAATAATAAAGCTTTGCAATGTATAGCCACTTATGTGGTCCCTGGGGCAGTGACTCAGTCCATTACAATGAGAAAACCTGATTAAGAATATAGGATCTTAAACTGCTGACACCTTTTTTTCATTTTTTCTTCTCTTGCCAAGATCCAGTGGCTGGGTGCTAAAGGTAGAAAAAATTCCAATTGTAAAAATAGAGCAATTTTTACCACAAGGAGAATTAAGATCTTGAACCTGCACAGAGAAATGTGATTCAGTCATTGACACGTGGACACTTTGTGCTTCAGCACTAGTCAGCGCACAAAATGATTCTGTGATAAAAGAATCCTCCGTCAGGATTACTTGATTAAATGGCAAAGATTGTTTTGCTCTGTAGCCTGAGAATCGTGGACATAAAATCTTTTCATCTTTAGAAAGGAGTGCTTTGTCAGGTTTTTGAATTTTATTTTTCTAAATAATACTGTTACTATTAACTAAATAATAAGACATTTCTCTGTAATATTATTGTTTCCAGTGATGCCTGCTACAGTTGTCTGGATCTCTTTGAAAACTGGCATCTGCTCTGTTGCACCTCTGTGCGGCTTTGAAAAACAGACATGCACTTTTTAACCTTCAATCAATTCTTTTTTCAAAAGCAAGGGAGAGCGCTTTTTCAAATACAGCAGTTTCCAAATGTTTTCTGGAAGAAAGTTTGCATTAATGTTCAGCACAGTTAATCTCTGCAAAATGTAATAGCTTCCATGCAGCCACCCTGGATGCTGGAGCTCCAGGAATGCCTAGGAAAAGCAGTCACATTAGGAGCTCTAACTCTATTGCAGTTGTGACATTCCAAAGAGTATTTGGACCAGGTAGTGCAGGGTTCTACATCCAAACTGAAAGTAGTGGGGGACACTACAATCTGAATTTCCATTTTCATTTTATTTGCTCTGAAGAATTCTGTTGTTCAGACAAGTTTTCTTGTAAAAAAACTCTTTTTAATACTGTATGATAATTCTTCCAGTGTTACTTGATTTTGCATCCTTCATAACAGACACTCCATCAGCAGCCCATGGAGCCATGTATGGTCTCTTAGTTTGAGTAACTTGGTCAAGAACCTGCTCCAGTGGTTACTTGCTTTCACAAGATCAAATCCCCTTTCTGACTACTGTCTTTCTGGGGAGCTAGTGAGACTTGACAAAGCTTTGACAATGTAGTTTTTAATTTGAGAGGCAGCCAAGCAAATATATGATGGAGTAAGATGTCATTGTCAGAACAACTGATATGGCTTCC
Source organism: Numida meleagris (assembly GCF_002078875.1). Lineage (NCBI taxonomy): Eukaryota > Metazoa > Chordata > Aves > Galliformes > Numididae > Numida > Numida meleagris. The sequence continues at coordinate 175,908,983 of NC_034409.1, read as the reverse complement.
AGATTGATTCTTACGGAAGTCATAGCAATTCTCAGGCAAAAAGTGGCCAAATAGTTTCTGTGAATAGCTTGGCAATGGCAGCCAGATAGCAGATGCAAGTTTTCCAGGATATCGCTTCATGTCAATCAATGCATGAGCAGTGAATCTGGCCTTGAAGGGAGGCTGTCAGTCTGTGTGCATACACTGATCATTGGAGATGCTTTTGAGCAGTTGGACCAGTCATTTGAGAGGAGATGCTATGAGGAATAATCTTTCTCTGAGATATACAAACAGTCCAGAGGGTTTGGCACCTTTTTTTTACATATGTTTTCCCAATAAAAGTCTGCACTGATGCATGATGTTTGGAAGACAGATTAAGAAAAACAGACATCTGTATATATATCACAGATGACAGTAAGTACATTTTTGTGATAATGTATGAAATACCATGCCTTGATGGCATAACTTTTTTTTCTAAGGTGAAAATCTTAGGGGGTCAAAAAAAGAAATTTAAGGAAGTTTTTTTCAACTTCTCATTAGCTTCTCATCAGCAACTTCAGGAGCTTAAATACAGCATACCTTCACATTAAAGAGAAAGAAAAGGTAATACAGGGCAATGTCCGATCACCTCAGTTAATAGTGTATCCAAATCAGTATAGATAATCCAGGAACAAATAACTTTGTCTGCATTTACTGTAGGGTTTTGATACCTTTGTCAACAGCTGCAATTTTGAGAGATATTTGCAGACCGTGTGGAGCTGGCAGTACCACAGGCTTGTATGGCTGGTAATCGTGCGGCTCCCCGGTCTACCTATTTAGGTGGCTCAGTTGTACTGGTTGGAGGCAGTTGGAAGCATTGTGAGTCAATGTAAATGGCCAGCCTACCACTGATCCCCTCTGGTCCCTAAATGGTAGGGAAGATAGTTTACTGGAAGGATGGAATTCATTGTCCAAGCACCTTTCTGCACCTTTCTAGAGTAAGTTCTTTTACCTGATTACTCCTTACCCCATGTTGGTGACATAACTCACCTGTAAAGTTTATATATTAAATCTGCTAGAAAATACAAGAACCTCGAAGGAAGGCCACAAGAGGTTTTCAACATGAAGGAATACAAATCAGCACTTACTCTTCTCAAGAATCCCATGGCTGGTGGTGAGGCTGGGTCAGTGCCAATCTTCACCTGTTCTACTGAAGTGGGGCTATTGTGCCAAAAGCCAGATGCAAGTTAATGGGACTGGCAACTGGATGTTCTAATTTTTAATCTCTTTGTAAGATCATCTCCAGAAGTCTTTATGTTGTGATCACTGAATTGGTCTGAAATTTCTTTGTGTAAAGTTTGAAAGGTCACTTCCAGATAGCAACTGCTGAACTGTCAGGCGCTGAACTGCCCCTTTGTCCCCCATCTCACTGTCTCTTCATCACATCCAGTGCAGTGAGAGCAGTAGGATTAGGTCAAAGGTAAGGTTGGTTGCCAGATTTCAAAGATTTCTAGACCTCTTTATTTCATAACTGCAACATTGTAATAACACTACTTTAAAATAAATGATATGTATTTACTAACTTAGTACAATACAGGGGCTTAAGGGGCTGAGAATACCGAGTAGCTTTGATCTCCATAAACCCTTGTTAGCGCAGGTACTGATACAATTATCTACAGGGTCACTCTACATACTTACAGGCTAGCTGTCCAACCAACAGATTAAATTACCTTATTTATCATCTTGTGATCTGTTTCTAATTAGTTCACTCCAGTTAATCGTTTCTTAAAGCTGTCTTTTTTGAATTATTTTTTCAGAAACCCATAAAACACTTGAAATAAATTCTTGAGGGTGGCTAAATATACTGTTTATTTTCTGGCATTTTCCAATTGTGTGAGTTACGCATTTCCTTTACTTCACGATGCAGGTACTTTCTTTGCTGTCAGAGATGGAGGGTACAGAAATGTGATGCAATGATGACATAATCTGATAAAAGCCTTTTTTACACATCTACACTGTGCTGGCTCATGGAGACTGACATTTACTGCTCTGAAATAAGTCTAAAGACAGCTAGTTTTATCTTCTTCCAGGAAAGTAAAACCATGAGTCTTATGGATGACCACTATTCCATGAACAAACGTCAAATTAGATTTAAAAGTGCAGGTTGTACTACTAGTATTGGAACAAAGATGAAATGTCAACAGTTTTGCTTGCCAGTCATAAATTGCTAGTCTTAATTAAAGTGTAATAAAAAATTTAATTTGATCAAAGTGTGTAGCACCCATTGTAAGACTACTGTTTCATCAAGGAGATTTATATTCTTTGCTTTCTTCTCAATGTACTCCAGTAATTACCTCTGGTTATTACTAGATTTGCTATTACAAATATACCTCTTCTGATGATCTACAGGCCAGGATTTAGAGTTATAAGGACTGACCCGGTTTGACTCCCTGTCAAGGGAAACCCGTCAGTCTCAAGACTTTCAGAAATTGCTGTGGCTGGTGTGCCACAAGGAGAAAAGTGGAATTTAACAAACTGCATAGACTGGCATGGAGGTGTGTAAAGAGCGTGAAATTATCAGTCTCAGAGGAAACTATTTATTCAAACCAGTAAAGAATTGCTGTCTCAAATGCCCATAAATTTGTCTTTCATCGAGAACTGAAGTATTAATAAGTTGTCATATTAGCTTCTGCAAAATGAATGTTCTCCTCTGAGGGAGAGTAAACAAGGAGACAAGCCAGGATTGAGAAACCCACTGTGATCAAATCCACCAAAGTGCAGTTTCAAGATATCATATACTCAACACCACCTCCTTCCTTCCTAGTGACATCCTAGGTTGCTTTCTAGAAAGTGTCTTTTTGTAGTAAGATTGCAAAGGAAGAAAAGGTAGGTAATCTCTGAAGCAAAGTGGCCTTTCGTGTTATACAGATACCTGCATATGGAGTGTGCCAGGAAAAGATTTGCAGACATAATCTGTAACCTTGATCTTTTAGTGTAAAATCTTTGATGTCCCCCATCTTAAGTGGGGGACATCTGTGTGGCAAATACCTATGACGTAACAACCAGAGGCTTTTCTTTTTTATGGGATGAAGCCAAAGATAGGGTAAGAAAAGGCCAGTGCTGGAGGAAAGAATCATAGAATCATAGAATGGTTTGGGTTGGAAAGTTCCTTTAAGATCATCTGGTTCCAGCACCCCTGCTACAGGCAGGGACACCTCCCTCTAAACCAGGTTGCTCACAGCCCCATCCATCCTGGCCTTGAATGCCTCCAGGGAGGGGGAATCCACAACCTCACTGAGCAACCTCTTCCAGTGTCTCACCACCCTCACAGTAAAGAATTTCTTCCTAATATCTAGTCTAAATCTACCCTCTTCCAGCTTAAAGCCATTTCCCCTCCTCCTGTTGCTACCTGCCCTTATAAAAAGTCCCTCCCCATCTTTCCTGTAGGCCCCCTTCAGGTACTGGAAGGCCACTATAAGGTCACCCTGAAGCCTTCTCTTCTCCATGTTGAAGAGCCCCAGCTCTCTCAGCCTGTCCTCATGGAGAGATGCTCCAGCCCTCTGACCATCGTGGCCCTCCTCTGGACCCTCTCTGATAGCTCAGTGACCTTCTTGTGTTGGGGGCCCAAGAAAAAGGAGTTTAGAGAAGGAGAACAAGGTTAAAAAAACATAACTAAGGAAAAGAGAGAGGAAAAACAGTGTTTGGTCTCATCCAAATGTCAGTGACTCAGGCACTGAGGCAGGTCCTGCCCTTGGATCTCCAAGTCTTGCCGGGAACACACAGAGTCCAGAGCAGGATCTCCTTGTCTCATATGTTTCTTGTTAGATCATCAGAAGGTAGAAAATAGAAAAAAAGACCTTTTTCTCCTATATTTTTCAGATTTGAAAAATCCAAATTCTCCATTCCTCTCTCTCCAGCAACTTCTATGCTGCTAGCAGAAATGAGGGCTCAAAAAGCTTGAAAATTTCTGTGGTAAGAGCAGCATTCACGTCCCGCTCTTGCCTTGCTGGCAGTCAGAGCTGACTTTCATATCTTATGCTTATTTTCCATTGTAAGGAGGAGTTCCTATTAAGGCAATCATTACTCCCAAGCTCAGAAAAATTCTCTTGGTTTTTGACACCCTCTTTGCAAGGCTTTTTTGTTTCCATGGAGAAATTTTGTTCAAAGCCGTATTTTGTTAGCAGCTGGCAACTCTAATTATAGACTTGTGGATACTTACTTACAGAATTGAAATAAAGGTGTCTTCAGTCACCTTTTCATCTTAAATACAGTTATGCCCTTCTGGAAGCAGTAGGGGTCTGATTCTTAACTCAGGTATATCTGCTATATGTTGGTGTCAGGGTTTTAGACAATAACTTGTGAGCTAGGCTGAAAGTAGATAAAATTATAACATTTTCTGTATATTAAAAATGACCTTATTTTCTGACCTGCTTTTATTACTTCATTTTTTCATGAAAATTAATTGGCAGAGTGGAAAATGTATATGTCTGTATATATATGTATATATGTATATGTATATATAGAAAATCTAAGTAATATCCACAATGTAACGTTTGTCACAGTGTGTAAAGACACCACTTTTACCACAGTGTAATGAAGAGAATATTTTCTACAGAGTGAAAAGATATTGTTATAATGATTATATATGTGAAGTAGCGGTCTCTGTCATAACAGAGTGACTTCTGATCTTTTCCTGCTCTTGAAATTGCTACTGTTAATTCCTTGCTTTTTGCTTCCAGGTCTATGTGGATATGTTAAGGACTCTCAAGAAGTTTGTTCAACTGTTTAAACTGTTAAATGCTTCACAATTCCCTCATTCCAGTGGGAGCTATAAGTCTCTTACAGTCAGTACTACAAAGTACTGTAAAGCAAATATTATGTCATATTGGCATATACCATATATTTTGAACCCTGCCAATATTGTGGCTTGGTCTGAGCCATTGCTTCATGAGCAAGGCTCATGCAGATGTTCTCATCCACACCTCCACCCTGAACTCTCAAGATTATCCTAAACTTCCATAGAATTTTTCAATAACAAACATAAGCACTTTTTTTTAGCTTTTATTTACAGTAAGGTGGCACATATCTGTAAACCTGAGAACTACACGCTCAAAAACAAAAGCAAAAGTGTTAATGTCACAAATATCACCCAGTACATAAAGAACAAATTCCTTGATGTTCATGGAGCATAAATGCCAGAGTTTCCATAAGGAAATGCTAGCATAAATTTCATGGGGTGAACAGTAAATCCCTCACAGTGTATTCAAGGCCATAACGCTGAAGGCTTCTAGGAATGGGTAATATTTTTTTTTTTTTTACATTTTTTTTAAATTCTTCTTTCTTGTGGTAGAAGACCATGTGTCATGAAGACAGGCAAGAAGATAAATTCATTTCAGTAAATGACTGGAAATATTTAATTTGTCACCTTAAGGAAGTGGGAATGGAAAGACATAATTTCTCAAATATATTTAGATTTCATATATCTTTTAAATGAGTACTGAGGAATAGTACAGCCTGGAACTAGAACCATCTTTATTTTTCACAGTATTTGGGCTTTACTTGAAGGATACGGAATTCCTATTTGCAGTCTCATGGAAGCTGTTTTTGTGATTTCACATCTTCACACATAAAACAGTTTTGAATCATATGCTGCAGCATATGCCTGGCCCAGCTGTATTCTCTGTGCTTATATGGCCCCATCCCCTTACATTTCTGAGCAGATCACAAGTAAAGACAGAATGACTTGCAGTACAGTGTGCATTGCTGAGGAAGCATTTGGTATCCACCATTAACGGAAAGGGTAAACTGGAGCCCAGATCTGTGAAGTATTTAGTTTCACATCAAGCAAGGAGCCTCTGCTACTTGAAACTGGTCCTTACTGAGCCCCAGCCAAGGTCACCCTCTTCATTACACCTCTTTCCAGGAAGCAGAGAACTGGAGCGTGTAGTTCCTGAAGTGACATATATGGGCAGTCCTCACATCACCCCTATGGGCAGTCTTCACAGATTAAAAAAAAAAAGCACTAAAGTTCTCAGTGCTGTGTATCTGTACAGTGTATATCCTGGGAAAGCACAACAATTTTAGTAAACAGCACTGAAACCAATCACCTCTACATTTATATCCGTTTTATTATTATTATTTTTAATACATTGTTAGCATCCTACTGAGCCACCTCTGCTCATGAGTTTTTCCCTGACCCTCAGTAGTTTCTTGATCTAAAATTTAGTGCAAAAACCAATTCCAGAATATATTTTGTCCTCTTTATAATCTGCGATATTTTACACAGGAAAAATAAAAGGGGGGAAAAAACCAACTGTTTCGACTGAAGCATTTTTCCTTGACACATCACGAAGTAATAATGTATCCTCACAAATACCTCAGCTTTCACATGCAGAACGCACTCTCAGATTTATACCATAGAAGGCGCTACTGCAATATTTCAAATTCTCCTTGTTCCCCAGAGTTCTGCTAATCTCAGAGGAATGGAGTCAGGGAATGTGTTTATGTGGACCCAGATTTCACAATGCTGTGATGCACTTGGGAGTCATGAGAGCTTCAGTGCCCAGGCACAGGGCTAAAGGCTCCTCTTGCACCTGTGCGTACAACCAGCTCGGCTTACAGGAAGATCCCATACTGGCTGAATTGTCTTCAAACCACATCCAAAGAGCCACAAACCTCAGTGAATCTCAGCAGTAGGAAAAATCTGTTAATGATGTGGGACGCACTTCTAAGGCCTCCCTCAGGTGAGTTAGGAAAATCTTGCTTGGATTTTTTGCTGGTATTTAAATACATGCAAAACCCCTCTCTTATACATTTATTAGATAGACACATCAAATAGGTCCAATCACTCAGGTAGTACACTTCAGCTTCGTGGAGAACACCTACTCCCTGTGATGAGGGGCAGGAGTAAAGGGAAGGTTGGATGCACTCCATTCCTCCCACACATGGAAGTTGCCAGCACAAAACACAATTTACCAGGAAAAAAACCTCTACAAAAATCACCTGGTGAAGCTTTTACAACATCTTACGACATTCAAGTTGCGTTTCCAACCTAGGATAACCTATTTTTAAGATATAGAGAGATGAGGTGGAATTTAGGATAACTGAATTGTCCCAGTCCTACATCTCCAGCTTAGTGGTGAGTGTAAGATAATTATTTCCATGTATCTGGGCCATCTGTCAATATGCTGAACAGTAGACTGTATTGTACTACCAAAAGAAGTGTCTACATTAAGTGGTTGGGAATTCCTTTCATAGCTTAGATTCTGCACCTGGACAAATGGTTAAACAGCGATGAAGATGTCCTATGTGTTCCCTGCTGAAAACTTGCTCTTCAGGTAGATTATCTGAAAATACTGTGCCATGTCAAATAATTCTGTGACAAATAATGTAAATAATTTCAAAAGATGGTTATTTAATGAAGACATCGGTGACATTTGAAGCAACATCTGCAAGAATAGCTGGAATTACAGCTCTCAGAGAGAGAGTTTCAAGAATAACTACATGTTGCTATCCAGCCAGGAAGTGGATTTTGACCTTTTTCCCAGCAGTCCTTGTGTTCAATTAACATACATTCATGGTATTGTTATAAATAAATCTTAAAGGGTATTATCCTTTGAGATATCCAGCCAATACAAAAGCATCTGAACCTCATCCCAACAGAACCTTACAGTGCCAAAAAACAAAACATTACCAATCATAGACAGATCAGTTAAAAACCCTTGATGAATTTCTTGAATAGTATCTAATGAATATAATTAAGTAATGAAGGACTAGTACATATGCAGATGGCTTATGATGACCAAAAGTGTTATGGAGATAGGAAAAAAAAATACAGTGTGTATTAGACTAAGATTTTAGTGGTGATACTAGACAAATTAAAATGAGGGGTTTTTGTTAGATATAAAGATTTTTGGGAGTAAAAATATTACTTTACTCGATCTTTATATCTGCATTTCTAACACTACGCATTAGTAGAAGAGACTGGTAGTAAAAATTGTCTTTTCTATGTAGATAAGATTCAGCTTACGGGTTCCCTTGTAGGCAGCTTCAGCAATGAGCCTGATCAGTATCATGCAAGAGAGCTGGTGTGGCTTTGCTGTGCTATAGTATTTGGACTCAGAGCATTAAAGAGAATCTCTCCTTACCGAATCTTACATTTCCATCTTCACTGCTCACCCTCTAGTCCCCTGTTGACAGACTCTTTTAAAATGTAAACAAATTCATTTTCTCTATTTCAGTTAATAAAACATTTGCTTTTTCCCCGTTTAAAACAAAACAAAACAAAACAAAGCCACTGAACTAAATACTAGAATTTAAGCAATACCCTTTTCATTCAAAAAATTAACTCTGACTGAAAAGAAGTAACCAATACAAATCATAAATACCTACACTGAATGCACTTGTCTTCATTCTCAGGTGACTTTAGTCCACAGACTCACATACACACGTGCTGTTACATTCTCAGTCTCTGTATAAATGTTGTGTCCATCTTCTCTGTAGTTTTCAGTTTGGTATTTCTTTACCTCCCTCCTTCACAATGAGCAAATTTTTATTCATTTTTGGAAGTAGCTTTTATGAGATGAGTGTTTTATATATCACAGGCTGAGAAGCCCAGCACTCACCTGGCCTTTTCTGTAGCACAAACCATACTCTTGTCAATCAGTAACTTGATTGAATTTACCCAAGCACGCACTTACACTCACAACTCTCCCACTCCGATGTTTGTGTGCTGAGTTAGTCTGAACAGAGGCAGGACATGAGGAGTGTGACTCACCTTCAGATGTAAGAAAACAATTATTAAAGAGGATTGCTGTATACAGCAGCTCTGGTAAGAGGCTCAGCAGGAGTTCAAGGTCTCTCTCATGACTTCTGTGCTAAGGAAGGCAAAGTTATGGCAAGGAGAGGCTCTTTCCTCCACAAGAATAAGTAACAGCTGCAAGTGCAGCAGTTAGCAGAGAGCAAAAGAACCCAACCACCCAGGAATCTCATTAATTCCTCTGAGCCAGATTTTAGAAGTTACATTAAATACATCAGCATACCTTTCTTCCTTATGTTAATTAAATATCAGTCAATAACTATGTAGAACAAATCTTCTTATAAGTGTGTACCTGTAACTCACCAGGGTGGCCCAAAGCATTAAAGAAAGAGATCCTCAGCAAGGATAAGCTTAACTACACTGCAACATTTCCAGTTGACATCAAATGAGAATCTGGCAGTACAGCTGAGGATAGTGTCAATGTCTTCCAAATCCATCTGGTTGGGGTTCCAGTTTGGATTGAGACCTGTGACCTATGGCAGGCTGCATGAGAGGACATTCTTCCAGCACTGGCCTAGTGCCTTCTCTAGTATGAACTGTTTTTGTATTTATTTTGAACTTTACTTTCTGGTGGTTTTGAAGTGAGGTTAACTGCTATATTCTCTGAGCAATGTTGAAAAAAATCAAAAGCATTTCATTTCTAGGGATTTGCTCTTTCTGAACATTGAGCAGGCACAATACACTGGAGGCAGAAACAAAAACAGAACAAACAAACCAACAGCATCAAAATATCAACAGTGACTCATAAAGCTTACAAATTGCTATCTACTGAGTGATTCAAGGTATCTGAAATAAATCATTTAAACTCAGCTTAAACCAAACATGGTCACAGAGGCTGAATTTTTCATTTGCTAGTTTGATGACAGGGTTGGACAAAAAGCAAGGCAAATTTAAGAAACCAGAGATCCTTTATATATTATTGAAGAAATTGGCTTACTCATTATTTGTGTATCTTAAGCCACATCTAAGTTATGAGGCAAGTGTTCTATTATGACTTTTAAACAGTGAAGATGGTTGCTTTCTACTGAGTCCCAAGAAACATGGTAATTTAGGTAGATAAACTCACTGTTATTGTGAACACATCTGAGAATTCCAATTGCAAAATAAACTCAACTGAATCTATTATCTGTTGTCAGTCATGAAGAGCTTTACTTAGTACTAACTGACTTATCACAAAAGATTAACTATACATGATCTTTCCCAAATCAGATGATTTCTTGAACACGCGATCATCTCTTCAGCAGTAAACAATAGCCAAAACAAATAAACATGCAGGCTTTGCACAGCTCCAGTAATCAAAAGAATTTGACATATGGAGAAAAGTATCAAAGGACTGTTTATATTTTCCTCCTTCAATTTCCCTGTCACTTTTCATACTTTTGTACGTAGGGGTTGGGACAAAGTTTTTCAAAAACTTTCTTCAAAGTCACAGGCATAGTCTCTCTGAAAGTTTTGCTGGTATTCTTCTGTTTTGTTTCAGATTCTTCTCCCCCTGGGAACCACTCCAAGTCTCTCTTTTTTTTTTTTTTTTTAAATTAATCCCTGACACCTGAACTTTAATTCCTGAATTTCTTGTTTGTTGTTGTTATTGTTGCAGTTGTTTGTTTGCTTGTTTGATTGATTGAACTTTTTTTTTGTTGATTTTTCTTTGCTTGTTTGTTTGTTTTTGTTTGCAAAAAGATAGGCGATAACTGGAACCATACACACAAATGCTGAGTATAATACCTTAAATGAGGGGAATTTGGTGCCATGACACCTTGGTAAATGCCAATCTGATAACCACTCCTACTATATATAGCAGATCACACAAACCCCAAGATACTCAATGATATGATGTAACATATTAAAAAGACATGTTAGATTTTATAAATGTCCCTGCGATAGATTTTCCAGGTGACTTAGCACTAATCATCAGAGAACAGGAGAGGAAGCAGCCAGACACCATTGCTGGGATGAAGCCTGGACTCTCATGTGTGGTCTTCATGCATAGGTCTGTATGGTGGGCTTCTGTGTATGACCTTGTGTATGAAAGAGTAGAGCAGAAGATGGAAAGGGAAGTAGAGTGTTTTGGTACACACATATGCTCTACATACTCCAAACATAAAAAGATATTCCTTTCATTGGTGTTTACAACTACTTTGACTACTTAGAGCATACTTCTCTGGAAAGATTTATCCCATGCTGTATCTTGAAGGTAGAAAAGGACCTTTTTCCAAGGTCATATGTTCCACTCATCAAACTAATCTGATGACAACTTGACAACGTTAAAATGATGACATTGAAAACACCACCAAGAATTTGAGTTAGCACCTTGCATAATTTGATGAATGGAGCAATCCCTATGTCTCAGATCTCTTTTTTTCAGACTGCAAAAAACAGAGAAACTACATTTTACACTAACCTCAAATTTTGAAGGTTTTCTTTGCAACTACAGTTGAAATTTTCACTTCAAAAATAAATCTGAAATTCAGAAGAGAGGGAGGGGGCTAGTGGTACCTAAGGTCAAAATGATTTGCCTAAAAAATGACTTTGTACATCTGCTCTGTGCATATATGCATGCACAAATGTATTTGGCTTTACTCTATTCTTGTAATTCTTGTGTTGGAAGATGATACATATAATGCTGTAAAATGGAAAGTCAGGTTTTGGACATGGTGGGGTGATATTGTACCTCTAAATATAGATGAAGAGTAACTGTGCAAGTTGCTAGGTTTATCCTGCCTGTGGTGGATGTGATGGGAGACAGGTTTCTGTGCTGAGCAGGAAGGTCTGACTGCCTGAGGCACTGAGATTAGAAAGTTGCTGTGTGAGTTCAGGGAACAGCCTGGAGGACATGGAACGTTTGGGGAGGAAATGAAGCTGCCTGAAGGCTGACAACTTTGGCAGAGCAACCATAGAGAAAAGGAATATGCCAAGAGACATGAAATTCTTCAGTGCCTTGAATGGAAAAAGAAGAAACTGAAGCTTGACAGGAGTGGTAAAGGGTAAGTCAATGAATTTACAATTATTTTGATAAGAACAACTTCCATGCGGGAAGTATATGAAATGACTAACTGTCATTTCACTTCAAGGTTGTGAATGGCTCTCAGATGAGAAATACACGTTATGAATGACTTTTTATGTTGCCATCCATTAGTGAAAATCTCTGAACGCCACTGCCAGGTCACCATTCTCTACAGCGTAGGTTTCAGTAAGGCTATTGAACCTTATCACAGCTCTGTCACATATTTGACTTGCGTCTAGAAGTGGGTGAAAGTCTTTAATCCAGGATGAGTGAATCTGTCTTTTGTTTGTTTATTTGTTTCTCAGGTATTATTATCTGGTCTTGAAATGCAGTGGATTTCAGTAGGAATCTCTGCTGATTTCGTTTGAAAAGATGATGCAGATCCTCATGGCTTTAGATGAGCACCAAAATCTGGGCAGATCTGATCTTCACTGCAGGTATTGCAAAGGTCGTAAAAGAATCCCAGAGCAGCACCCAACAACAGATGGTATTCGCCCTGCAGATGTAAGGGTAAAATAAAAATTGCTGTTATTTTATTTATCTTCAGACTATGAAAGAATAACATCATGCTGTCCTTTCACACCACTGCTCTCCACTTTCAACTCCTTGTTTCCAAAGGACAAGATTGGAGCTTATAGGAGACTGTTAGTTGCCAGCCCTACAAATGTATTTGCACATAGTTAACTACATGCACAGGGGTGGTCCTGCTGATGTCAAGTTAAGCACATGCCTAAGTGTTTAGAAGACTCAGCCTTACTTCTGACACGTAAGTAAACAGACGATCATCTTAAATTCTCCAGGAACTTCTGATAGAAAAGAGGTTTTATTAAAGGGAAAACAAAACTGTAAATGTACATAAGTTTAAAATAAAAAAAAATGAAATTGAAAATTGTACTAGTCGTTTGAGCTTTTGTTTAGCAAAATCCTTTTTAATAGACTGGATTTTAAAATTTCACCTCTATTTTAATAGCTAAAACCAAATTTGCAAGTTATCAAAGGCCGAGTGCACCTCTATTACACATAACTTATTCTGTTACTATCCCAGTTAAGCACCAGTCACTCATCCTCTTTATAATTAAACTGATATTTTCTTGAATTTTCCAGATAAAATCTATTTCAGCAGTGATAAATTTTGCATTATTAAAAGACCTGTTAGTAACAATTTGAAAGATTATTATACTTGCAGGGCCTTTTCTATCCATTGATCTCAAATCATTTTTTAACCCTCACACAAGCATTCCTAAGCAAGGCCAACATTATCAGCCACTTGAGGGCAACATTCACGGGCATAGGTTAATTAGATTGGTTGGGCTCTGCACCATGTGCTTGAGGATCAAGTTCTTACAGTCTAAAGAGCATTGTTAGGGTTTGTGCTTTGGTGAAGCAGGAATTCAGGAGGGCTCTGAGCAGTAACAGATTGTGCCACTTAAAGAAAGACAGAACAGTGGCTGTTTGTGGTCTCAGGTGTCTGCAGTGTGCTTTGCTCTGAAAATGATGACCTGGGAGGGGACATATTATCAACAGGCATTTCTTTAAAGGTATGACAGGCTGAACAAATCGCTGGGTGACATTGTTTGAAGCTAACAGTTTAGTTAATAATTTTAGTCAATATGTTCCATTTTCCTGTTTCTAAATTGGCAGTAAAGTAACTGATTTTCCAAATCTTTAGATTTTGCAGACATGGTATTTTGGCTTATAGGCTTTTTGGCTCACTGTGTGCTGATTACTGCTTGCACCACACGGTCGGTCAGCTTAATGGTATAGTATTACTGTTTCATGATTGCATGGTTCAACTTTTATGAGCTTTTTGTTCTTCTATGTAAGTTACTCACAAATACACAGAATTGATCAAAGAATATTTAGAGGTTAAAAAAAATAGTATTCAAATGACTTTTGAGTTTCCCTAGTGCACATCTGATATCACTCAATAGAAGAGGCAAATCTTATCAGCCATGAGGTTTCAGAATACTTCTGGAGAAATTTTAAGTGCAACAGTTCTGTTTTTTTTTGTTTGTTGTTTTTTGTTTTTAATATATATACATATACCAACATTAAAAACTAACTTACGCTGTACAAAAAGTATAGTACTCACAACCTCAGCTTCAAAAATATATAACTTCATTCCCTGGAAAACCACCTTCATACAGTGAAGGAGATTTGCAACCACCATCGTCCTGCTTGACAGGCCAAGCAAGGGCCCTTCTGAGGAAGATACTGCATCATTGAACAGGCAGCATCAATATATACGCAGCATCGTGATGGCACAAATGATGGCACAAATGATGGCACAGACCAGCCAAGTTTAGAGGTGAATAAGTTAGGTCAGATATTTTGCCTATCTGCCTTATAGCTTAAATCTTTACTGTAAAGTCAATGATCTGTGAAAACCATTTTTCACAGTTAGAAGTGCTAACTCACTGATTCACATCTCTTGAAGTCTAGAAGGTGTCTTCTAAACCTAAGATTGCTCGTAACTGATTGTATCTTGCTTACATCACAATCTTAAAAGAAGCACTGTGAGGGGAATTCACAGTGAATTTTGATATGCTTTTAAATTAGCATGTTCATATTTTCCCGCAACTGTAAAATGAGCACTATTTCAGATCCTCATTTCAGGAGGATCTTCATTATCAGAATTTTATTAGCCTGTCTGTACTAAATGGGATTAAATGTAGCTAAGACAACTTCAGGTAAATATAAATCCTTAAAACCCTCATGGACAGATTTTGAGAATCTCTAGGCAATAAAAGTCGTGTAACTGACTACAGAATAAATGTTTTCTTTTGCAGCCTTATTTTTAAACTTTGTGTGCTAAAAATAGTGACGTGAATGCTGAGGAAAAGGTCACAGCTCCCTCCTTTGGCATTATTTTATGCAGTCCTGATTGCTGAGGATCGATGCAGCTTCATTTTGGCAGCATGCCTCCAGTGTGAGAGAGAAGGTTATGCCTGAATAGTGTTACAGCAAGCTTTCCTCAAACCACCTGGGAAAATACATTAGACTAAATATAAGCCTCCCAGGAACACACCTTGCCTCCTTACTCTGGATATCTTGCTATGGGTCAGGCTGGTGGAACTGGTGGGGTAATAATTTTTTTCCTTTCTAGGACAGTGGTCTTCAAACATAATGATGTATAATAATTTAAAATGGAACAAATACACTTCTCCCTTAATTTCCATTAGTCCCCAAAGACATATTTCCTAAACAACTCTAGCACATTTTCCTTGTAACACCAACCTCTTCACACACATTCCTATTCTGTATCCCAGATGATTCAGATCCACCAGTCTTGGCCTACCCTTATGTACGCCACTCTCTGCTCATATCTGACCCACTCAAGCCCATGTTCAGAGCTTGAAATCATGAGCACATGCACAGGCTGCGGTGTTGGCTTTGTACAGTCTTAAACTCTCAGCCTCACAAGATGAAGCCATAAGATGGTGCCCGATTTCTTGTGAGTGTGATGAAAATGAGAGGCAAGCTGCTGGCTGGGTCTGACAACCCTTTCCCTTGGGCCTCCAGCATTTCATTGGTGTTTTAAGTCCTCATGGTGGTCTTTACCTCACCATTTTTATTTTGGCTTTAAACTATAAACACAGTGAGCATTGCTTGCCCTCTTTGCCTTTTTTTCCCTTCTCTCCCAGAACAACTCTCTTGCATCATTCTAGCTGTGTAGAAAGCCTGGGTGCTGCAGTCATTAATGCTGAAGAAACTGGGTTGCCATTTGATGCATTTGCTTCAGCTGCATTAGTGGTACTTGAAAAGCAATTCCTGGTCTGTTGAGTGGTGCCAGGGCTGAGAGGGGCATATGGGCCCAGGGCCAGGGGGGGCCAAGTGGTGCTGGCTGGATGCCCACATGGCCGCCATCTGCAGTGCAGGAGCGTGACAGCGCTGGCCACCATGGGGCCTTGCACACTTTATTCCTCCTCTGAAGCAAATTGATGGGCCTCCCGGCACTGGTGATGGTCCCCACCATGACCACTTGCTGGCAGGGCAGGGTCCTTCTGGGTTGCTGCATGCCAGGCCTGAGCATGGTGCCCGGACATGAGGGCCTGCCTACTGAGAGTCCCTTTACCCAGAGGTCCCTTTTCCATAGAAAGTTTGCCAAAGGTGGTGAGGGAGGTTGTGGGACATGCAGAGATATGGCAGGTGGAGTTGATGTTGAGAGAAGGTGTGAGGGGGGCAATGTATGGCTGACAAGGAGAAGGGTATAGTAGAGCAGGGCACGGGAAAAAATAAGGAGTTATAACAGATGACATGTAGGTAAAATATTCTACTAATTAAAAGTGTTAAAATATTCTACTAATTAAAAGTGTTTACAGTTCCTTATTAAACAGCTGATGTTCTGATGCAGATCTCAGGAACAGAGCACAGTCATATGAAAGGTCCTCTTCAGTACACCTGTGCAGCCCCTTATGTCTTGCCATTAATAATGGAGGCTAAAGTGAAAAACTGGTCAGTTGGGAATCCCTTTTGTAAAATTTTTAACAGTAACAAGGACTATCAGTCAATACTATGATTTTTTCTTTTGTTTTAGATAAAGTGATGAATAAAATTACAAGACACATTTAAATTATTTTTAAAAAAAGCTATGTTAGTAGTTCATGAGACAGGAACTCTGCAAAGTTCTGTTTCTAATGTCAGAATAGGGGCAAGCAGTGATCAGCGGCAGTTCCCCAACAACCTGCCCAAACCTCCAAAAGTGGCCAAATCCTGCTCCTGGAGCACTCTTTGTTTTTCAGCGAATACCCTGGGCACGGGATGTTCTTATTCATCATTTTGTAACTTAAAAGTTCCACGCTTGTTAGATGATTAGCAATAAATATTCAGAAATTGCTTATCACACAAAATGATTCAGTTGTGTAGTCCAGGAGAAAAGTAATCCTTCCATGCCTGTACTTCTGGGAGTGAAAAAGCAGATATAAATTTACAATAATTAAAAGCACAGCACTTTGGGGATAATATGCAAAATGAATTTCATTTAACATATTGGGGGAAAAAAACAGAGAAAATTGCCTTGAGGACAAAGGGCAGTACAGATACAATGTAACAGGTAAGGAGAGTAAAACAGAGATTATGCAATCAAGTTTAAAATAAAGAAGTCTAAAATATATATTGTTTTATTCGGTATTATTATTCGTTATTTCTTTGTATAGGAAATAGGAGCTCAGGAAAAGCATAGGAAGAAAACAAGCTGAAGAGAAGACAGGTATACTCAAACTGACAAGGCCCAATAAATAGTCTAGGATAATTTCTGAACCCCTAGGACTCCCAACAGGAACATGAAAGAAAGCAAACTTGGTTCTTCTCTTGAAAAATACATCACTACAACAACAGCAATGAAAACCCAGGAAATTACAGATCATTTCCTTATAGTGGCTCCTGGACAGGCTCTGAAATTATTTTTAAATAAGCAATAAATAAGTTACAGGAGGAATAAAAGAAATAAAATTAAATAATTAAAATAGCTAAGATGAGTATGCCAAGAACACACTGTGTCAAAACAATCTCAATTCCTTCTTTAAGAGCTTTACTGATTTAGAGAGTAAGAGGAAAGCAATGACCAATCCCTCTCCACTTTAGCCAGGGTTATTGCACACAAGTTTCCTCTGAAGCTGAAGAAATAAGCCTTGAATTGTCAGCCTGAAGTGATTGAGCAGCTGTTTGAAATGGGGTTTTCAAAAACTTTGGAGGCTCCCAAAGTCATCTGCAGTTTGCTGCTAAGATGCAGTTTTGTAGGACAAGGAAAAGTATTTTTTGCCAACATCTTGGCTTGCAGTATAAGTAAGGAATTGATAAATCTGCTGAAGGCACTGCAAGCAGTTTGAAGGACATAATTACAATTTAAAATGACCTTGATAAATTAGAGAAGTGATTCAAAAGCAGCAAGACAATCAATACAAATGAGACCTCAATCACATTTGTTTAGAAGAGGAAATATAAATACAGGAGAAAAGGAAAATGGATGTCACATGGAGTGAGTCAGCAGAACGGAGAAGATGCAGAAGACTCAAGTCTTACTGGGGATGTACCATTGGATTGCCTTGAAGAAGATGCAGGATGCTGCATCTCTGTTTAGAAAGGCTTTGGTAGATTCATGAGATGTGCCAGGGCACAGTATGCTGGAGAGAATCTGGAAGAGATCGACAAGAATGAGGAGAAGATGTCATCTGTAGGGCTAAAGAGGAATTAGCATTGGTCTTCTATTACTTTACATTCTTTGCATCAGTTTGGTGGATTTTTTAACTGTTACACTAGTGAAACATTGGCAGAAGCTACCTGAGGTAACAGAAAACTATGTTCAATGGAAGAATTTCAGAACAATCACAGAAACCTGCCATAAAATGTTTATGTATCTTGGATATAGAAGCTTGCATTATGCAGTTCCCTGAGGTTCCTTCAAGGCATATGTTTTTGACACTATTTTGGGGCATCCAGCTTGCTCAGTGAAACTGCACCTGTGAAAATGAATATTCTCTCAAAGAAGACAAAAGGAATTATCTTGGGAGAAAACAACAACAACAACAACAACAACAATAATCATTATTTACTCAAATGTATGGAAAAGATGCTGCTTTTTGGCCCGTTTTGCATGTCACATGATTATGTCGACTCAGTGTAAACAGATTTTATGGAAGAAGAGGAATATTAAAGCTAGGGGTGAGATCACATAATCACAAACAGGATGGGTCCCCAAACTCCTCAGCCAAGATTGATCTTTCTGCCTTCTTCTCCAGATTACAGCATTTTCTATTCACAGCTTCACTGTCTTGCTTTTCTGTCTGGCAATGATGTCAACTGGTGTTTAGTAAAACAAGGTGAAACTATGACATAGTGTCTATAACTTAATCACAAAGAAATGTGAGACATTAGTGATTTGGAATTTCTGAACAAAATCTGAGAAACACCAGCAGAGTTCAGGCTCATTTCAGATGTTCTGAACCTGTGAGATTTGGATTGCTTTAGTACTTCTTTTTTTTAAAAGGATTTGTAATGAGAACTGCTAAATTTCAAAAGCACCTAATTTGCTCTCTGATCTTTATTGAAAGTTTAACTATATTTTGAATTGATTTCTTTGAAATTGCTCACATACAGAAAATTCACAGCTGAAAAAAATAAAGTATTTCACAGAACCTTTCAAAAAACAGTAGTTGCATGTCAGAGGATTTAACACAATTCCCTAGATAATACCCAATGCAAGCCAGGAACTGTTTTCTGGAATTTCAAAAGTCCATTAAAAACATCAACGTGCCCTTAAACCAGTCTCACTTCTCTAGCCCCTGGTAGGAGAGTGCTGTGGCTCGTACACAAGAAAAACTGTTAATCAGTGGAAATTGTATCTTGTGTCTGCTCCTTGAACTGACCATTTAAGATTAGCACACAATCTGCAACGAAAATAAGATATTAAGTTTGCAGAACTCTTATGTTAAAAAAAGAAAAAAAAAGTTTGCAAGTCACTTGTAAGTGATCAAACACCTTACTCCAGCAGGGCTGCCTAGAGGAGGTTGCCCAGGACCACACTTTTGAGTATCTCCAAGGAGAGTGACTACACAGACATATATGAAGATATACGGAGACACATATGACTTCATCTGGAGAACTGCTACCAGGCCTGGGGTTCTCAGCACAAGGAGGATACAGAGCTGTTGGAGCAGGTCCAGAAGAGGCCATGAAGATCAGAGGACTGGAGCACCTCTCCTACAAAGATAGGTTGAGGGAGCTGGGGTTGTTCAGCCTCAAGAAGAGAAGGCTCTGGAGAGTCCTCATTGCGGCCTTCCAGTGCCTGAAGGGAGATTATAAGCAGGAGGGGCATTGACTTTTTACACAGGCAGTTAGTGATAGAACAAGGGGGAATGATTTTAAATTTAAAAAGGGGAGATTTAGGTTAGGTATAAGGAGGAAGTTTTTAACTCAAAGGACAGTGAGGCAGTGGCACAGGCTGCCCAGAGAAGCTGTGGATGCCCCATCCCTGGAAGTGTTCAAGGCCAGTTTGGATGGGGCCCTGGGCAGCCTGATCTGGTGGGCTGCAGCTCTACCCATGACAGGGGCTGGAATTTAATGGGCTTTAAGGTCCCTTCCAACCCAAGCCATTCTGTGATTCTATGATTCTATGAAATAGTGACAGGTCTAAGAGAGCTTAGGACTTTTATTTATGCAAATGTCTTAGAAGTTAGCTAAGCAAGACATACCCACTAGTTGAAAAACATAGATACATATAGTTTTCCCTTATTATTGTATTTTATTTTCATGGTTTCTTCAGGGAATCCATTCTTTGCATATAGTTTCTGTTCCTTAGACACTTCTATCCATTTCTGTGTCAGTTATGTCTGCTCATATGTAATGTTTTCTTCCTTCAGTTTGATTTTCAGCTGAAAAACTCTTGAGCTGCTTTGGCTTGTCCTGAAACACACTGCTTTTCACTCACTCATGAAGAACAGATAATAAACTTTAATGTCAATGATAGTTGTTTCAACATTCACAATTCCATCTTGATTGACTTAACTGGCATCTTGGCTGTTACAACTGAATAATTAACTTAAGTATTATTTACTTTACTAGATGTTTGAATTTCAGTGCATTTCTAACATTTCAAGCTACTTAACATGTTTCCTTATAAAAATGAGATTTGTCTTCCTCGATATCTATCTAGAATGAAGAAAGAGAGGGAAGGAATGGGAAGACAATAAGGAGGGATGGATGAAAAACAGGAAGGAAGAAAAAGTTTAAGTTCTTGCATTGCAGAGGTTGATCTCTACATTTTCTTGTTCCTCTTCTGAGCAGTAGCAAGGGAAAAACAAAATGGCGGGAAAAAAAAGGTGATAATTGTCATGTTATGTTATCGCATTCCAAAAATGCTCAGAGGCAAATAGGAAGTGGGTTACACCCAGATCAAATGTAAGTGCATGAGATAGGGAATGTTTCCAAAATGAAACACTGGTTTTCAAAGCTAATGAAAGTGATGTATTTTCAAAGAGATGAAGAACGGCTCCTGCACTAAGGTAAACTGGCATAGTTTAGCTGAAGTTGGTGAGGATCTGGCCCACATCCCCTATTATTTTTTTAGGATCTGTCGTACATACTAACAAAACAAATAATCTGTTATAGCGCATACAGAGACATGTTATATGTGAGGCTTTTTATGCATCAGATATGTGACAGGCTGTCATGGAGTTATCTCTTGATCCATCTGTGTCCGTGACATGGGAATAGCAAGCCCACAGGCCCACCGGCCTGAAAAACATGTTGGGGGGGGGTATCAACAGTTTACAGGATGGTTTGGCCTGATTCTGTGACTAATGGGGCAGGGGACTTATGGACCCACACCCCGGGAAAGGGGCAAAGGGGGAAGGGTAGGGAGATGGGAGATGGGCCGAAAAACAGAGCAGCAGCAACGATCTGAGGAGGAAAGTTAATTTACTAAATAAGATATCGGAATGCTAGATAGCACAATGTAATTGGAATTGAGGCTAATAAATCAAATAAAATGAGAGAGAAAGTGTCCAAAACTGAAGGCCTTACTCTAAAGCTGAAGATGAGATGGCTAGGGTGCACACACTGCTGAGACAAGCAGCAAAAAGAGGCAGTCTCGTGACTTGCGAGCAGTTTTATCTTTCCTGCCTGAAAGGAAAATGGAAACACAAAGTTATCTGGGTTATGTAGTTCTTCTTCTCTTCTGAGAACAAGATACCCAGGAAATTGGCAGTCCATGGAACTGTAGCATTATCTCTTTAACTCCCAGTGCTTTGCATGATGATATGATGTGGAATACCAATAACAAAAATCATAAAACCATGACGCAGGCAAAAGATGTTGATTCTGAAACATCTATCAGATTTGACTGAAGTTGTCTACCTGTATATAATTAATGTATGCATCAAAGTAGGAGGGGTAGAAACACAGGTTTGCCAGTCATGTTCTGCATTTGGAGATGTCTTTTAAAAGGTAAGACCTCATCCTCACCTGTCTCCCTTGTTGCAGCATCTACATTAAAGATCTGCATCACATAAATGTCAGTCTTCCATTAGGCCTTGCAATAGTCCTGAATTTGTCTGCACCTCCTGAAGAAGCAAGCAGGGAGAAACCAAGGATTCATTGTCAGTTGTTAAGATTAGACCAAAAAGTGCATGTTGGCCATAAAGGCAGTTTTTCTCATGTACTATTAGGTACCTAAAAGATAATTGTCTAATTTAAAGTATAGGCTAACTCTACAGTCTTCAAAAATGGGCATCTTAACAGCACCATTTTTTATCATCTCTTTTGTACTCTTATTGCAGTTTGGCAAGAACCATTTTTTTTTGGAGATTCCATTTCCATGTAATTCATGGAATCACTGAAAATCATGAAGATGGGATTCAGGCAAATTTAAGGAATGGCTGTTACTGTTCTCATTTAGTCTACTAAGCATGCATAGCAGAATCTATGGTATGAACTGGAGATGAAATAGGTGAGTATTCCCTTGGATAATCTTTCTGATGCCAACTGGTCTTCCAAAGAAGTGGTGCATCAGGCACTAGGCACAGTCTGAGCTACAAAACTTCTGTAGCATTGCCAAGACCAGCTCAGAAATGTCAGTGTGTGATGCACCTCTTAAAACTTTTGCTTGGAAAGAGGTGTCTTAAATGTGGCAAAGAAAATTACTTCAGGGGAAGTGGACCACTTAACCAGGCCTTTAATAGAATGGTGTACTTTTTATGAGGTTCAGATACTGTTGTAAAAGGTTATTTATCTGTTTTCCCACACACATGGATTGCACATTATAGTGAGATGATATTTAAAGTGCTACACCCTGCAAAAAAGCTCAGAACCCAGGTGATGGGGATTTACATTTCCATTGAATGACAGCTGTAAGTAACATAATGCACAGTGTTTAGACTTTAAGTGAACATATAACTGCATTAATCTCTTTAAAAATAAATTAATAATTACAGTATTCTGCCCTGAAAGTTTACTGCTAGGTTGAAAACAAAAGATCATCAAGAATAATTCTGTAGAAAGCTGATTGTGTTATATAACTGAAGAGGAAACTGCAACAAAAACTGTATAAAATGTGAACATAAAAAGTAATAAGAAACAAAAGTAGAGAAGACGGAAGGTACTTTATTGAAACACAATGAGACTTCTGAGGACAGAAATAGGAATGAAATAGAAATGAACCTGTTGGGGGAAAGCAAACCAAGCTGCACTATTTTGGTAGAGGAATTCCTATCCTCCCACAATATAAAAAATATGACTTAAGAGAGTCTCTCTGAGAGTCTCCATACAAGAAATATTTTCAGCGAGAACTTTCTTTTTGGCAACAGTAGTCCCCTTGAAAGTGCAGATTTGCCTTGTGAGTCCATAGCTCCTCCATGTGACAGATTGACAGCTCCAAAGAGGAGGATGGGATAATGTTTATAATGGGACACAGTGGAATGCAGCCCTATCCAAAAATGCTATGGATTTACATACATTTAATATCCACATTCCATTAAGTGACATCTAAAACCCAGGGAGAGACTTTACTTAAAAAGAAAAGAGACACTGGATGATTCAGAGGCTTAGTAATGGAATACAGAGCCATTCACCTCTGGGTCAACTGTCTGAGTTCAGCTGAAGTTATTATTGACCAAACATTTATACTAACTACAGGCTATGTGAAATATCAATGGCTTTATGTCTCTGCTAGATATATTATTTGTCCATGTCTGAGGTGCCCATATGGCAAAAATCACCTCAGACTCCCTTTATAGTCAGTGAAAAACAGGTACTTTTAGGACATAAATCATCTGGAAGTTGTCTTCTTTAGACGGAGATTAATTGCACCCTAGAAGTATCTATTTCTCTCTGTTGACTACAAAGGGAGCGCAGGGTGACTAGCTCCTATGTAGATGTTTATACTGCAGGAGTCTAAATTTGGGTAAGATGAATACCATACGAAGTGACTTTTCAATAGTCACCCAGAGGGCTGTGGTAGGTCAGCAACTGAGTATTGTGGATTCAACTCCAGAGAAGCACTTGCTCATACCTGCATTTGGTCACATGAATCTCATCCTTTACTATGGCGCAGTGTCATCTGGGAAATAACCTACAACCTCACTTAATCCATAGGGGAGAGACAGAACACGATAGGGGGGAGGCACGCCCCTACTTTATACCTGTCAGCAACATTTGTTAGCAATAGTGTGTGTGGTCTCCAGAAAGGCTATGTGCTGGGATGTATCTCTGAATGGCTGTTGTGACTTTTCATTTGCTCAAGAACCTGTATTCAGTCGCTGTGCTGCTCTACCAGGATTTTCTGCCTGGAAAATGTCAAAATCCAGTAAACTGGCACTTCCAGTTTTAATCTGTGAGTGGCTGAATTACTTCCTCTTTGCAGCTCTGTTACAAGGCTTTGCTGAGTGACTGAAATAAGAACAGATTGTGTAAGCCTCTGCCAAGTCATTTAAAAAATATGAGTACTAAATAATAACAATAGCATCATTCTCAAAGAATTTCATGCAGTGGCAGGTTAAGACAGTATGCTGAACATGACACATGTGAATTAGCCATCTTGTTATGCTCTTACAACATTGGCTCTGTGATAAGCGATAATAAAACCAGAGGAAAGTCTTTGGCGGGTAGGCTGTGCATATATTTGTTTTGAAATCTTTGATAGTATATTGGCTGCCATATGATCAGTATTAGGTTGGGAGATGTTAAATGCAGCCTGTTTCTGAAAGTCCTGGTTAATGTCTGGCTGATGCTTTCTTCAGTAACACCAGCAATGTCTGCTCTTGCGTAGCAAAGTGTTTGTCCACTTGTCTCTGCATCCGCTGGTACGTGCAGACAACTGGACAAAGTCTGCTTTTGGCTTATGCTCTGAAGTAAAGCATCTTTGATTAAGATAGCTACAGAAGGCTGCCCAGATGTGTCTGTGTACTGGATGGAAAATAACTTTTAGGTGTAAACTAAGACATCTCTCCAGTCTTGAGCTATTTTGGCCCTCCCATTAATCACTTAAGCCCTTTGTTGTCCATTGAAGCATATGCAGCTTCTCAAGTAATCTTGACAATTATGGTGGATTTTTGTATTGCAGAAGAGAGCTTGCGTTTATTTTAACAGCATTGCTTGCTTCCTTGTAAGAACTTTCAATTCTATCACACACATCTTTCTTCTCTGCCTTAAAGCCCATAAGAATTAGTTGAAATGATGGAAGCAAGTATCCCTTCAGCCATATACATTCATATTATTTACAAATTTACAGATGATAGCTTTCTAGATGCATCTCTAGATGATGCAGAGATAGCCTAAAATCTTGTGGCTATGTGATGATATAGTACTTAACAGTAACAAGTTAATATGAATCACACAATAAAGCTAGAGAACTGAAGTCAGTGAAAGACTGCGTAAGTAAATCATGAGTTTGATATCAGCCACAGGGACAACAGACAAACTTTTGTGCACTCCTGACTGTTCTCATCAAGAAGACTCTGCTCCTTCCCCAGTGTCCTATGCCAGTCAGCTGTGGCTCCCATCAAAATGAGCCCTTGCAGGCTCATTTGACCAAGTGCTTCATCCTAAAGCTTTACTGTGCACAATGTTTGCCTATGTTAGCATTTCAGTTCAGAGCAGTGAGCTGTTGAATTCACTGCTGAATTCTGACTATCCCCATTTATTGTTCTGATTGTTTTCTTTCACCATGTTTTGTTCCACATTTTTGAGCAAAGTGAAGCTAAACCAGAACCTGCATTCCAAATGTCCTTCAGCTGCATACAGGTGTCTGCTTCATGGAACAAGACCAGAACTGTTCTGAAGTAAAGGCACCATAAAGAGACTGTTAGATCCTCAGCAACTGCTTTGCTCTACAGATCCTCTTCTGTTAGTCCTCATGCCTTGCTAATGTAGGGCTATCCAAAATATACTTGTGTGCTTTTGAGAGTGAAGGAGGTGACTGTGCAGTTAGAGTGTGGGAACCTGCGACAGAATATATCTCAGTGGACCTAAGACTGCATAGCTGCACTTGGGCTAGCATGGCATTGCTGTTGAGGAAATTGTCCAAGTCCAGATCAATTTCTATATCTACTTCTGTATTACTTGTGTTCCAGTTTGATGTAGATGATAGTAGTGCTCTTCATGCCTTATTGCAGTGGTAGATTTTGCTTTAAACAAAATATGCCAGGCCCATACCATGCTGAGTTCAGTCTTGAAATTACCCTACAGCTACAGTGTAGTACTATAGCTGTCTGTACTGTACATGTACTGCAATATATCTACCACATTACATTTTAAATTAACTAATGCTGTACTGCCTTAGCTTAGGTTTTTCACAGTGGAATGCACTTCACAAATTTAGCTGTATAAAAATGTAACTTGTACTGTAAGCTGCTATAGGTGCTGTGTAGAGATAAGATGATAACATGGTATCTTGGGACTGAGGTTCCAGGATTCACTTCTAAGGTCAACATTTAAGGTACACGGAATGAGTCATTCTTTGGCTACTTAGTGAATGTTGACAACTTACCTAGGCAAAAACCTTAAATTTGAAATGGCTGATGTGGTTTAGATGACTCCAAACATAGCTTCTAATGAGGCAAAGCTTCCAGTGAACTAGAGAAAAATAGAAAGCTTTCAACTCAGTCCCTTGAGGAGTACAACAATAAATACATTGAGCAAAATAGATTCAAAACAAATACATTGTATGAGTCAAGCCAAGTTCATCCTTCCTTTTCCAATAAAAACAAAATTATGAAGCTGTGAAGTTATATTTCATAGTGGCTCTAGTAAAGCATCTGTCAGTTTTTCGTAGAAAGAAAAAGTGCACTGCATTAAAAACTGTGAAAAGGCCTTCACTAATGCTAAGCATAAACAGCAATGAATGGTGTTGGAAGAGTCCTTGTGGAATCTGGAAGATGAGTAAAGAATGTAATAAATAATTCTGTTTACTGATATTAAATTAGAAGAATTTGTGTGCAGCTAAGGTAGAATTAATTTAATGGTCTTGGAAATTGGATACAGTGAAAGAATATGGAACAAAGAGGCTCAGTTTAAGTCAGACTGAGAAAATCTCACTTAACAGATCTGGCTATGTTTTCATGCTTATATTTCTTTACTTAATTTTCCTGATTTCTCTCTCCCCTCTGGCACCTCCACAAAGTACTTATTTGTATCAAGTGGTACAGAGCTGTCAGATCACCTGGGTAGACAACATTTCCCTCTACCAGACCTCCTATGGTGCCACATGCAGCAGATTTTATCGAAAAGTAATGCAGAAGTATTGGAAGATATTTCTAAAGGAGTGAGATGATCATAGAATCACAGACTGGCTTAGGTTGAAAGGGACGTCAAAGATCACCTAGTTTCAACTCACTGCCATGGACAGGGTTGCCGCTCGCTAGGTCAGGCTGCCCAGGGCCCTATCCAACCTGGCCTTGAGCATCCCTCCAGGGATGAGGCATCCACAGCTTCTTTGGGCAGCCTGTGCCAGTGCCTCACCACCCTCTCCATGAAATATTTCCCCCAGCATTTAATCTAAATCTTCTCTCTTTTAGTTTAAAACCATTCCCCCTTGTCCTATCACCACCTCCCCGTGTAAAAAGAAGTTCATTTCCCTCCTGTTTATAATCAGGAGGATGAAGAAGCTGAATTCTGAGAGAAACTGGAAACCTTATTTTGTGAATTATTTTCAAACAAGGGAGAAATCTGCTGTAGTCAACGCTAGAGATTGAGATAAAACAGATACTTGCAGTTGTTTTCTTTTCTGTGAAGCCTTGATAAAAATCAAATCTCTAGAAGGGGTGGGAAGAAAAATAAAGCTTATTTTTAGTATCTGTACATCAGTTTACATCCCTCTTTTCTTCCTTTTTCTACTGTTTGTAATTGCTCCCTTATTGATTTCCCTTAGCTTTACTGGCATAGTAACTCCCAGTCTTCTGGTCCAAATGACCTATATCCATTTACCATCAATATTGTTCCAACTCCAGGCTTCCTGACACCACTTTAATGTGAATTCCAGACATTAGCACAGCAGTGCAACATTGATCTGACTGATACTTAGTAATAGTATAAAAAACAGATATTGACCAACAGATAAACAGATGTTGACCAATCTTTTTTTTAAACCTCTTGGATATTTTTCTTGTCAAGATAAAATACTGAAATGTGCAGTGCATTTTTCCAAAAAGGGGATGCATTTAGTAAATTTCACATTTATTTAAAAAATAATTTTTAAACCGTTTAGGAAAGTACTTAAGTACTTGCTTAAGATCTGTTGACTGAAATTCAAAGCCTTCCCATTTAATATCTGGTGGAGGTCTTTCTAAATATCCAATAACCTGAAATGGTGAATCCCAGTACACTGGGTCCGAGTGGTCTCTAACATCTATGGCAAAGTATATGACTGTTGCTTGTGACCTTGAGCTCTCATCACTTTTCTTGAATACGAGGTCACTGTCTGTGGCTCCTTCCTAGCTACAGGGACATACAAATCATCTGCTGAGTTCAGTAGGAGAAGAAATATCTGGTCTTTCCCTCCTTATCCACTGCTCTCATCAGTTTAAGGATGAACTCTTCCAAAATTTCATCCATGGGAGACCTACTTCGCTATTGAAATATTCATATCACTTTGCCTTCATTTCAAATTTCTGTTTGTTGCTCTCAGCACTATTTTTTTTTCAGTGCCTCTCCCCAGTTCTCCTGAAACATTAATTCATCAGCATTGTCTTTTTGACTTACTGCAAAATTGTCAAGGTAATAATTTGTCTTTACATGACCTGGTGGACCCATGTAACAAACTCTTTCATCAAACAGTAAACTCCAATTAACACTGTTCAAAGACACAATCATTTTATAATGGTGACCAGATTTCATACATTAAATGGAAATTGTCTAAATAATAACCTACTTTTTAATAACTTCTGAAATC
Organism: Numida meleagris; assembly: GCF_002078875.1. Lineage (NCBI taxonomy): Eukaryota > Metazoa > Chordata > Aves > Galliformes > Numididae > Numida > Numida meleagris. Next base: position 175,880,324 of record NC_034409.1, on the reverse strand, counting down.
AAAGCTCTTAAAGTGGATCATATCCTCATCCAGGATAGTACCAGTTCAGATACACCAGCTTTTGGCATCTTTCATGTCTGCATTACGCTGTAACATTAAGGGGACATAAACTTCAAGTATATGATATCAATGCATTTAAGAGTTTCTTATATTTACAAAATGTTAGATATTTTTTGTACTGAGCCCTATTTCACACATCTGGTCTTTCACACTGTCATGGTTTTGGTTGGGATAGATTTAATACCCTTTATAGGGTCTCATATGATGCTGTGTTTTCGATTTTTGATGAAAACAGTGGTGATAACACACCAGTGTTTTCAATTATTGACAGCAAGGATCTGGGGGTGCACAAGGAGCTGAGAGGAGACACAGCCAGGACAACTGGCCTAACCTGACCAAAGAGATATCCCATACGTCTAGGCAATAAAAGCTGGGGTGAAGAAGGAGGAAGAGGAGGACAATTGGAGAAATGGCATTTGTCTTCCCAAGAAAACATTATGTGTGGTGAACCCTGCTTGGAAGTGGCTGAACATCTGCCTGATGATGGGAAGTAGTGAATTCCTTGTTTTGCTTTGATTGCTTTTTGCTTTACCTAGTAAACAGCCTTTATCTCTCAAGTGTTCTAGCACTTTACATTTCTGGTTCTCTCCTCCATCCCACAGGGGTAGAGTGAGCAAGAAGCTGTGCGCTGCTAAGCTACCTACTGGAGTTAAATCACAACACATGCTTTTCTTTCAGGTAGGCAGAGGACAGACCGATGTTATCAGAAGTACACAGAGGCATGGAGAAAAAGGTGATAAACTTGGAGACTTTGCATCTTTGGGCATTATTCTTTGTTACAGCTTATTGTTATAGAATCACAGAATCATAAAATCATTAAAGTTGGAAAAGACCTCTAAGATCATCTAGTCCAACCATCCAGTTACCACTAATACTGGCTACTAAACCATGTTCTTTAGTACAACATCTGCATGTTTCTTGAACACCTCCAGGGATGGTGACTTCACCTCCCTGGGGAGCCCGTTCCAGGGCTTGACTGCACTTCTATTTCCTTACATGAAGGATGAACATTTCAATCAAAATTCATTAGCATGAGCTAGAATAACACATAGTCACAAAATGTTCGATTTTCCTCAGTATGTGACTACATGTGACTAAATGTTTTGTCAGTGTTTCTAATTGCTTCCAATGATTTTTTCCCCCAGCATTTTCATCATAAAAACATTGTGTTCCTTTATCATTGATGGCTGTTTCTGACAAAGCGTTAGGTCCCTATACAGAGCTACCTGTGTGGTCTCTAAAAGTGCTAAGCTCTACTTTTTCTCATTCTTAGACGATGAATAGTCTTTCATCATTTCTGATAATTTGAAGAAATGCCTATTCTGTTCTTCCTCATATTTTGTGCACCAAAATGAATAACATCTCCATTTCAATTTCTTTTCTATCAAGTTGGTTGCACAAAGACTTTTCTCCAAGCTGAACTTTTTAATCTTCTGTTTCCATCTCTTACTTATAGTCTTGGATATTGTACTTAGCAAAATGCTAACATAGTCCTAAAATTTGATTGTGTAGTAGTTCAAGGAGAAGACTGTAGAGATGGCCGGAGTTCATTTTGAACTACCTGTACATCAAGAATACTTAAATGTAGATCTATATATAGACAGATCATACTTTTTACATTTTCTGCTTAGAACAGGAAAACTGCTCCTCAAGTATTGTTGAGAGAAGGAAGTGATGGTACAAACTTGGATTAGAGCTTTGAACTGCTGTTGCATTAAGATATAGGAAACAATTACTGCTTTGATCAAAATGACAAGATTATTGCCATTTATTTCTTCATACTTATTTGGAGTGCATGGAACCCTCTAGGATAAAAAATATATTAAGGTGAGAGGTAACTTGAAATATAGTTACTCGGAGAAGGTATTTCCTAAGGACAGGATAACTAGAGAAGAAAGCCCATTCAGCAGTAACGAGAAGGAACACAGTGATCCAGGAGAAATGTTTTTGGAAGACACAGAGAATAGGTGAGAGGGTTGTCATGGATGAAGACTGTGCAGGAGGTGTAGCAAATCTAGAGAAAATAATAGGTGAGTAATAGGTGTCTGTGATGGGAAGAAAGCAAGAAAGTCAAAGATGACACTGACAAGCAGGGCATGAAGAGCAAAGCTGAGTATAACAGCCATGCCCAGGGGAAGGCAGACATTTTCTTGATCAGTGAGGAAAGTGCAGTAAATATCATCACAAAAAAGAGGTGGCTTCTTGAAATCTTGATGGTAATACAAGAACATGTAACAGATAGCTGATGTCATAAGCGGTAGTAAGTGGGTAAGGTTAGACACTGAGACAAGAATGTAAAGTGAAGAAGCCTGAAAAGACCAAAAGACTAAAGAGAAAATGTTAAAAACAACAAAAGAAGATCACAAACTGCATTTACTGACCCTTCACTTGTGGATGCAAACTGCTAAATCACAGCGATCAAAGACGAGTCTGATAAGAAGAAGTTTGATGAGAGGACCATTGAGATTCTCTGGGGATTATTCTGAACTGAGGTATGCAAAGGGCAAAGGAAGTACGGGGGAAATCACCATAACATAAAAAAAGTTTTTTACCTTTCCCCTGTAGCCAAACCTCTGCAGCAGCATTGGGGAAAAGATGTGTAAGAATGGTATGAAATTGCCCAAACAAGAATTTTTGCATACTTAGAAGATTTTTTCAGACAGTAACTTCTGGGCAGGTAAAAACTTTGGCAAAAGAGGACGCATTGTAATTCTGACTTCTTTTAATTAATGAAGAGGAAGATATGATACATCGAGAGCTGTAGGATGTAAATCTTTGATTGCACTATTATTCATTTTCAGTTGTTCCTTCTCAAGATAGTTTATCTCATTTCCTCTGGATTGTCTCCTCCAAATTCATCTGTTAACAACTCTTAACAATAAGAAAAGCTAGCAGATTTTGCACTAAAAACACATTACATACCTGTACTCCGAAACTCTGATTTTGGAAGACTTGGGTCTATTTATAATGAAACTCAGTTTCAAACTTCTGCCTTTACATCTTAGTTTCCTAAGTCATTACACAACTGCAGTTTATAATTCTGTCCTCTCTTACAAATCATTTGGGTTATACATAGAATCATGTGAAACCCAAAGGGAGTGGGAGACACCATTAGCCTGTTTGACTGAACATGAAATAATTGTGCTACTTAATCACAGTCTATGTAAATTCTAGCACTTTATGACTTGACTGTGTATAATTAAAGTCAGGAAAAGGAAATCACTACATTTTATTGACGTGACTTGCTTTATATTTTCTAAGCACTATTCTCTCAGATTCATGGTGAGCTGCTGTGTGCATACCAAGCAAGGAGCCCTGCAAGCAGCAGCAGGGCACGGATGCAGGTTGCCTGCTTGCTCTTTGAGGCTCTCCAAGTCATAGTAAGTGACGTGAAATGGACCTTGCCTGCCCTACCAGAGGTGGCCGCAGAGCTGGGGGGTTACAATACATTCCCAAGGAAGCTGCAGAAGCACAGAAGCATACCTTGACCTTGGAGAACACCCTCAAGGCATTCATCTTTGGAGAATAGTCTTAGTGGGAGCAATTCATCAGCGCTGCCAGCTAAGGACTGTGCTAGCAGCACTTTTGAAAGCACAGTTAATAACTGGGAGCCAGCCTTCGTCAGGCAAAGTGATATTTTGAGGAGAAGCACATGCAAATACTCCTAAATTTCTTAAGAATACAAAAAATACTACGCAGGACAGGTTTAGCATCTTAGAAGGTTTTCAAGCAAAAGCTAATTCTTTCACCAAAATATCTAAATAAAGGCTTCACTATTTGCAGTACTATTGATGATTCAGTGAGAGACTGAGTCTTTGAAGTTTGTCGCCATCTTCAAATCCTGAGAAGTCTGTTCCTGTCCATGTCACTGCCACCCACATGTGTCGATGTGTCTGTCTTGGTCTGTGGTTTCACTTTAAATTGTAAGTCCTCACGGCAATCAATGTATCATCCTCAGGACTCTGTTGTCAACAGCAAGAAGAGCTATGAATAGCCATACCCTGCGAATCCGCACACAGTGTCATTGAAGGGAGTGGAGACATTTGCACACTTGCATTGTGACTAGGCCTATAAACAGAAAGAGATTTGCAATAGAGAAAGCCAAATTACAGAACCAGTATGTTAGGCACTTGCCCCATGTTTTTGTCAGTCTCCAGCACTTCAGCACTGCTGCACCACAGAGCAAAAACCTGAGTATGTCAGCAAGGATGACAACAGATCACTGGTGTCAGCAAAAAACATCCGTGTTTTTGTCTCATGAACTATCAAGAAAGGCAGATATGCTCATTTTACAGACAAAAAACTGAGTTTGAACTATTGTAGTGATTATATGCAGCATATTATTTCAGTCCCTTTTTAAAAAGTAATATAAAATTCATGTGAAACATAAAATAAGCATACTTAAGTAATTCCACACTGATAAACTAAGTGCTATTTTAACACTTATGGAATATTAGAAACATTTACAAAGATAATAAATACACTGACATGTTAATGAGTAGATACACAAGATGCACATTTTTGTCCTGTCACAAGATAAAGTTGGTTTTATTTCTCATATTGTTGTAATTCTGATTTTCTAGAAGCGTGAAATATTTTTTGCACTGGAAATCTTAGTGAACTTGGTAATATTAATAAAATAAGAAACTCATTTCAGAGAGTGCAAAAGAAACTTAACAAGGAGTGTTGTGTTTTGACTGAAAGTGAAGAACTTGAAGGTGTGAAAATTAAATATGCTTCCAGATTACTGTGCAGAAAACCTGGGGTGGATTTTAGACTGCTAATGCCATCACTGCATTAGCATATATATTTTAGTTACCTAATGAACTATGTTTAAGCACTTGATCCTGTGAACAGGTTTTCCTTCTGGAGGCTTTCGGGAGCCTGTCTTTGTGTTGGTAGGATTGATTTACTAGGAGTCCTGGACACAAGTGTAATTGGAGTGTCAAGGCTGGTGATGCTCATCTGCACTTGTGATAACTAGTACTTTCACTGGGATGCACAGAGTGGAAATTCCAGGACAGCAAACAAGTATGCTGGTCCTGAAGGAGAATCTAGTACTATCAAAGACTCGTATGGCAGAATCTCTCAGATTTGACTTGGAAAGACTGATGATAGCAAAGTCCTCAGGAACTAGGTGTGATTTTTCCTTCAGAGTCCATTTTGATGCACTTGGCAGTGTCTGCTGACTACTGGGGCGAATCAACAGTCTTCCTGATTATTTCCAGTCTACTCCAAGTTACATCAGGCGAAATTTTAGGGGGGAGCACCTGAGACAACTCAGTTCACTCATGAGGAACTAAAAACCATGGATAAAAGCACGTCCTGCAGAGGTGTGGGTATAAAAGGAGGCTCCTTAGACATATCCTTATGTGACACCAGAGTGGCTGCATAACATGAATAGATCTGCTTTTCTGTCATGACAATTTCTTCTTTTTAATACGTTTTCACTTAATTGAAATAATATGTTAACTTTACATAATGTAAAGTCTTGCATGGACTGAAATGATAGAATAATTTAGCTTTAGCTTCTACTGTAGTATAATGTAAAAGGTCATCATTTCTTACAGCAAAAACTGAAGAAAACACCTGTCAACGGTTTACGGGCGTTCAGCCCGGTTCTGTGACGAAGGGGACGGGGGATCCATGGGCCCACGCCCCGGGAAAAGGGAAAAGGGGAAAAGGGTAAGGAGATGGCCCTGAGAGCAAAGAACAGCGGCAACAATCTGAGGAGAAACAAACTAATTTACTAAATAAGATATCGGAACGCAAAACAACACACTATAATACAATATAATTACAATTTAAGCTGATAAATCCAATACAGAGAGAGAGAATGTCCCAAAATCAAGGTAGGCCTTACTCTACTACCGACGATAAGACGGCTGGAGAGCGAGGTGCTGCCAAGACGAGAGACGGGCGGAAAAAGGGACGAAGTCTCGTGATCTGCAAGTTTTTATACTGCAAGCTTTTATCTTTTCCCTCCGGCTGGCAAATGGTAACAGAGGAGCAAAGTACCGTGGGGAATGTAGTAGTCCTTCTCTTCTGAGAACCAGGTACATCCACTACATGATGTTATGATGTGGAATACCAATAACCGAAAATCACAAAACCATGACAATACCCAGATTCCTTAAAAAAACAAATTCAAAAAACAAGCAAAAAAAAACCCAGCATCAAACAACCAACACTATAGTCCAAGGTACCGTATTTTTGTTTTCTTTTCAAGAATCTTTATTAGGGACATCAGGATGAGAGCAGGTTCTTTGTTTAAGTGTTCATCTGCCCCTGCCATTTACAGGCTTTGCTCTGCAATCTCATTATAAAGACTACTTTAAGCCCCCAGGAAGTTATTTATACATCGTTACTCAGCTAAGAACCATGTCCTGACTTGGTTTCCTTTCCCTAAATCTAGCAGGTTTCCTATGAAAAGGTTCCATGGTTTGGAAAAGCAAGCACTGATGTGGTTTTTATCCTCTGAAAGGAATTGTGTGCAGTTAATTCCCATCCACAAAGAGACATACCAAAACTAATGTAAGGTGATTTCTGCACAACCCATTGTGCTTTTTGATATAATTTACACTTCTGTAGTACAGCTGTAAATGATGGTGTCACTGGCCAGAAAGTGCCAGAACCACGAGTCCTCAAAAATGACAAAGATCTAGTCAGGGACGATGGTAGGTGACACCAGCAGCCTTTTCTCTGAACGGACCAGTGTAGGCCACTTCACATGAATTTTGGATTTGATGAGTAGGAGAGGAATCTTTTGTATTGATATGAATGACTTCTACTGGAAATAAACAGAGGATAATCCTATGCAATCCTATAGGGACTGTTTCCTACATAAAGCTGCAGGTCCAGGTTTACCCTTCCATCCTGCATGCTTTGCCCCAAGCTCATGGTAACAAACAGTTCAAGGTACAATGTGCACTGCAGCTTGAATTCTTCTCAGCTGATGCTGCAGTGGCCCCCAAACAACAGAGGCTGCTCCCTCAAAAATTATTGCAATGCTGGCCCAGCCCACTCCTCACTGTTCCAGTGCTTAGCTGTTCCTAATCATATTCGGTTGTGGGCTAGAACCATAGAATATCCCAAGTTGGAAGGGAGCCACAGGTGTCACTTAGTCCAACACACGATCATCCAAAATTCAAACACTGTGTTTGAGAGCGCTGCCCAAAAGCTCCCTGAACTCCAGCAGCTCGGGGCCATGCACAATTCTCGGGCAGCCTGTTCCATGCCCATCGCCCTCTGGTGCAGATCCTTTCCCTAACCCCCACCTGCCCCTCCCCTGACACAGCTCCATGCTGTTCCCTCAGGCCCTGTCACTGTCCTAGAGAGCAGAGCTCAGCGCTGCCCCTCCACTCCTTGTGAGGAGCTGCAGCCGCCATGAGGCCTCCCCTCGAACTGCTCTACTCTGGGCTGAGCAAACCAGGGCCTCAGCAACTCCTCATCCATCTTGCTCTCCATGCTCTTCAGCATCTTTGCAGCCCTCCTTTGAAGCCTCTCCAACATCCTCTGGAGCTCAGCCACGTCCTCATCTTCACCTTGGGTTGCATCAGCATAGTGGTGCAAGGCAGCTACACCATCCAAAGTGGATGGTGTTATCCATGGAAACTGCAGCAGAAATGGAAGTGTATTGAGAGGATGTTAACCACTTAACTAGTCCTTGTGTTTTGAATCTCTGATGAACCAGGCAAAAAAAATTCTAAAATCTCTATACAGCGAAAGAAATGTTCTCAGTGCTGCAGGTAGCTACCTCAGGCAATAGCTCGGCAAGTACAACAGAGATTTTTTGATAGTTCCAGAGAATTTTTAGGATCCATTTTCATTTAAGTTATTAATGATCAAAATTCATCCTTGAAGATCTCGGGGATGCATCTCTCCCCTTTACAGTAAAATAATACTACTTAAAAAGAATAAAATCAATCTACTTATTGTAAAACCTATCTCATTATTCTGGGCTGCATTAAAAGAGGAGTGGTCAGCAGGGAGAGGGAGGTGGTGGTCCCCCTCTACTTGGCTCTTGTGAGGCCCCATCTGGAGTACTGCGTCCAGGCCTGGGGCCCCCAGCACAAGAAGGACGTGGAGCTCTTGGAACGAGTGCAGAGGAGGGCGACCAAGATGATCAGAGGGCTGGAGCACCTCTCCTATGAGGAAAGGTTGAGGGAACTGGGCTTGTTTAGTTTGGAGAAGAGAAGGCTCCGGGGAGACCTCATTGTGGCCTTCCAATACTTGAAGGGAGCGTATAAACAGGAGGGGGATCAATTGTTCACGAGGGTGGATAGCGATAGGACAAGGGGGAATGGTTTTAAGCTGAGACAGGGGAGATTTAGGTTAGATATTAGAAGGAAGTTTTTCACACAGAGTGTGGTGATGCACTGGAACAGGTTGCCCAAGGAGGTTGTGGATGCCCTGTCCCTGAAGGCGTTCAAGACAAGGCTGGACGTGGCTCTGGGCACCCTGGTCTAGTGGCTGGCGACCCTGCACTTGGCAGGGGGGTTGAGACTCGATGATCTTTGAGGTCCTTTTCAACCCAGGCCATTCTAT
>NC_034409.1:175856505-175871562 GCF_002078875.1 Numida meleagris | reverse complement strand
GATTATTGAATAATATCTCTAACATCTCTTTTTACCTGTTAAGTGAACCTATTAATAAAAACTTGCAGTAAATCTAATGTCTATCTGAAAACACATTATCTCATATAGTAACAAGCCTCAGTTTAACAGCAACAGCAACAGAAATTGATGGTTTCTTTAAATTTCATGAACAAAATAGAGAGCAACTGAGCTTTTGGAAAGAACATAAATCTCTCAAAACCATTACTGGGATTTTTTTCATGAAATATCTCTTGCTCTGGTGCACCCTTCTTCATTCCCATACTTTTTTGTGTAAAGACATCTTTCAGAAGATGTCATAGTCTTGACTACATTTTGTGCTGTCACCTTGTCCAAAGAATTTACAAACTCACGTGTAGGACTTAGCTTGACAAGTTCTTATGTGTGGGCAGATAAATTTTAAGTGTTCACATAGCAGCTGTGAAAGTTTGAGACTTTCAAAACTGTGAATGCCCTTTCTGATGACACAGAAGATGAAAGATCCCAGGAACAGAAGCTCTCTGTTTGTTGCCTTCTCTGTTCGACTAGGGTGAGTTTCTAATAGAATCACAGTACAGCTCAGGCTGGGAGGGAGCTCAGCATGCCTCTGCTCTAACCTCCTGCTAAAAGCAAGGTCAGCTTTGAGGTCAGACTGTTATCCTCAGGACTTCATCCAGTCATGGCCTGAAAAAAATACAAGGATGGAGACAGCAGCACCTCCCTGGGTTAACTGTGTCCCTGTATGACTATCTTCATGGGAAATGAGTTTTGCATTACACTCAGTCTAAAACTCTTGTGATTCAACTTACGTTATCCATTGGCTGTCATCTTCCTACCCTGTGCCATTGTGGTCGTCTCCACCTCTTTGATGACCTTCCTATGTGTAGTAGGGGCTGTTTTTAGGTCTCCCTAAACCTTCTCCACTCCAGGCTGAAGAAGACCTCAGGGAGCTCAGGGTTGAAATGAGGAGGGAGAGTGGGAAAGCAGTGGTAGGTCCATATTATGGGGCCTACTGTACTATCAGGGCTTCTGCACTTTGTGCTGTGAAGCTAGAGACAGGCAGCTTTGCTGAAAAGTTAATGACGTAGTGGGACCATAGGTCTTTAACCAGCAGCTTCTTGAGGTAAAACTACACAGTGTAGAAAACCTACACTAAAGCAGCCTTCACCAGGAAACTAGTGGGAGATTTACAGTCACTTCATGCTTCTGTAAAATTGTCTTAATAAACCTGGAAGTTTATCAAGCGTTTAAGAAAGTTAGAAAAAAAAACAGTTCAGTGCAACAAAGCTATACTGCCAGAGCTAAAAATATATTTTTAAGTGAATACTGCATTTTTAAATTAAGAAATTGGACGGAGTCCTACGGAGCCCAGTTTAAGGTTTGGCATTAAGCCTGCAAAAATACTTATTATGGTCAGCCTCTGCTACTGAAACATTTATTATGGCTGGATGTAGGCAGGCTTGGTCAATGTGAAAGATGCTTCTAATCTCCTTTGCTCTTGATGAGTATGTTTTTCACCATGTTCCAATTCAGCAGAGTCTGTGTCGCTGTAGAACAACCTCCCCACTCCCACCCCCTCAGATTTTACTACTTAACTCGCAGACTTGTATGAAAGTTATTTTTATTCCTAGCAGGGTGCAAGGAATGTTAAAAAGTCCTATTTTTTTTTTAAGATAATTACTATGCTGGTGTTGCTTGTCTGCTTTTTATTTGGGATATGTTTAAATTTATAAGTTGATAAAAGCAAGTTTTGTGTTTGATCATTAAGTGGTATGAAAATTGGTGAAGAAAGAGTGCAAAAAATGGTAACATAAACATCTAATACTCCTGGAAATAAAATCTTAAAAAAATACAAAGAAGAGAATATCTTATAATGATATCCTCCATGGGACAGAGGACTGAAATAGATCCTATAACCTCTTGTCATCATTTAGACAAGGTTCTAATTACTGTGTGCCATGTTGATCTATTGTGCACTGTACCTGGCTTTGTGATGTAGTTTGCATTAGGAAGTGTAGCTTTCCTTAATTGGAGAGAAGTACCTTGGGCTTAAACAGTAAATTACTGCTTCATGAATGAAACTTTGTATAGTCATTTACTACATGCTTCAGATCCCATCATGTGACTACCTTGCCCAAAAGGAATAAGCCACCTCATAATAGTATGTTTGAGATGATGCTTTTTACAATGGATGTGTACATTTATGCTTGGGGAGACAGACACAAATGAGACAGAGATATACTGTCTCCTCTAATTTTCTGTTTATTTACAGTGCAAAATGCAATTTCTGCATATTCAAAACTTTTTTTCACTTCAGCCATTTTCTGTGTGACTTGTTTTGATGGTAAGAAAAAGAACTATCTCTATATATGCATATTTTTGTGCTAATTTTGTTAGATACACCAAAATACATTTGGAACAGTAAACTATGTTTAATTTGAGCAGTGCATAGAACAAAGACCTTGCTACTCGTGGAAACAGATGGACATTACTGCAAGTCCAATACTAAGAACATTCATCCTGTGACACTAATTGAGAGAAAAAAGAAGAACTACTGCAGTTCAAAACTAACTTTAGAATCATAGAATCATTAAGGTTGGAAAGCCTTGAACACCTCCACCTCCATGGACAGTGACTCCACCATTTCCCTGGGCAGCCTGTTCCAATGCCTCACCACTCCTTCTGAGAAGAAAATTTTCCTAACATCCAACCTGAATGCCCCCTGGCACAACTTAAGGCCATCCCCTCTCATCCTATCACTGCTACTTGAGTGAAGAGGCTGACCCCCACCTCACCACCACCTCCTTTCAGGCAGCTGTAGGTCTCCCCTGAGCCTCCTCTTCCCCAGACTAAACAATCCCAGTTGCCTCAGCCACTCCACATAAGACTTGTGCTCCAGATCCTTCACCAACTTTGCTGACCTTCTTTGGTCACACTCTTTAATACATCTTCAAGAATTAACCTTTTAAAAATATTTTTTAAAAGTATTAAGGAAGCTAACAATCTATTTATTGTGAAAATAATACTTGTGCTGATAGTTCTATATAGCATACCTTATGGATTTTCTTCCAGCCCCTGTCTTTGCCTGCAGCTTTGAGGTGTCAGGATGAGCATTTTTTGCCACTAAGGCTACCGGAAGCATGAAGAACAGTTACAGCAAGTGTCTCACTCAATCTATGTGGCTGGATTGTGCCCAGAATGCATGGGAGCATGGAAATGCATGGAAATTTCTTATAACAAACTCTAACAACTCCTCACTGAAAGTATGTGAAGAAAGACTTATTTTCAAAGTGTTGAAATTGGCCACATCTCAGCATCTGTTTCTATAGCAACAGGTAAAAGCACAACTCCAACACAAACCCAGTGTACATGAAATAAAATGTTTACCTTTGCTCTAAATGTCAGTTCAATACTCCTTGTGAGAATATAGAAAAATCACATCACTATCATGCTCCAATATGCAGAAGAGAATCCAAATTAGTCCTAAAATGTTGGATTGCCCTTAGTTCTAGTGACCTGTGTGAAAACAGTAATTATTAATGCATTTTCTGTGTTTTAGTGAAAGGTAGCTTTTCTGAGATGTCTTCTGAGTGTCAAAAAGAGCTGAATATAAATCCAATGGTTTATTTTGATTTTTTCCAACTTTCACATTCTTGTAACAAATTATTTTGGTTACTCAGCTGATGCGGTTGACAGTCATATTTCAGCTGATAATCCCAGCAGTTAAAACTTCATTTATAGCCATCCCAGATCTTCAAGAATGGGTGCATCCATGGACCTCCATGGTTTCAGTAGATCACAGTTTGTAAATATCACTCATCTTCTCAAATTGGAAACCTTCAATTATCAATTTTTCCTCTGGAACTTCCAGGAAGTATTGTTGAAAACTGATGCATTTACCAGTACATGATGCTTTCATATTTAATTTTAAATTTCATTCTTGAATCCTGCATATCAACCAGTCCTAACCAGAATGTAAAACTTCTGACCAACTTTAGCAGGGCTGTTCAAGCAATCCGTGGGGAAAAACATGGACATATTCATATCATCCCTTCTTCCTTTCATGAGTCTGAGATGGAAAAAGTTACTGAGCAGCCCTGTATTTTTCTAACAGAAAAGGAAGAAGGGAACTAAAAAAGATTGCTAAGTGACAGTGCCGGAGGGCATGATGTTAACTTGTTATGCTTCTAAGCAGTGTAATTTAATACATGAGGAAGACGCCCATCATCTGGTTGTGACCATCAATATTTCTGACACAAATACAGACTTTACGTAACAAAACAGTTTGCTCCCAATTTTAGGTTAAAAAGCATTATCAAATAAAAGAGTGGGCTTAGCAATTACACAGCATCTAGAATCTTACATCAGAAATAGAAATAACCCAGATTCAGAAATAACTTGCAGGCACATGAGTCAATCAAATAAGGGTGCTACTGAGAAAAGATCTAAATATCTTAGTCACAACAAAGACAACTATTTTCAGCAAGGACTCTGCAGATGCACATTCTGTTTGCAGCTGCAGACCAGCCCTAAAAAGTGAGGTCAGCTGGGTTTGGAGGGAATCCAGTGTGATGATCTGAATGAGCTCTGCAGCCTGACCCTCCATCTGAGGATGAGCAACTCAACTTAACTCAAGATTTCTATTCACTATAGTCATCAGGGTTGTTGTGAGGTACCTCGGCTGTACATCTGAGTCATTAATCAATTTCTGTTTAGTTTAGCAGAGCAAAATATGTGCAGTTTATTTTCTTGCTGCCACCATTCAGAGGGCCTCTAAGCAAAGGGCAATATTTTTAATCAGCTGAATCATGCCAAGAGATGCCTCTTAGTTGTGAATCATGCCTCTGAGTTGTGTTCAGTAGCTGATGAAGGCAGGTGTTACTGCATGAGAAAGGAAGGTGAGAATACTACCAGTTCCTCAGCTGGTATAAAATGGCTTACATCTACTGACCTGCTGCATTTCAAATTGGATGAAGACATGAATGGCAGTGTCCAAGATTTAAAAACAGAGTTAAAGAACACTGGATGGGGCCCCAGGCAGCTTTACCTGGTGGGTGACAACCCTGCCCAGGGCAGATGGTTGGAGCCTGTTGATCTTCAAGGTCCCTTTCAATCTAAGCCACTCTGTGATTGTATGATTCTATGTGATTTAAAACTACAGATTTAAACTTTAATGGTGAGAGGTATACAGGTTATCTCATAGAGGAACGGGAGCTTCTTCTCCCTGAACTTGGCTGACCTGCCTGCACCTGATCACGTACAAATTTATTGCTGGACCCAGTATTATCCCACATTCTCATCCGCAATCTCAAAACAAACATAAAATATATGATGTTTAATTCCTGGTTAACAGAAACACTGCCAGAGTGGTAAGGACTCAGCAGGGAGCAGTGACACTATGCTGAATGCTGACATTGACTTTACATTGTTCAGGTTGTAAAATACAGCCTGAACAATGCAAATACATTAGGAGTGGATGAGCCATTCTTAGGTGCTCCCAGCACCATGGTACAACCAAAAGGACAATGGATACTTACTGTCTGACAGAGGAGGCAGATAGCCTTAACAAGGAAGGCACGTGAAAGGACTACAGGGAGGCTAGCCAGAGTTTTGAGGCTGCATATGCAAAAGCAAACTGTGAGGATGAGCAGGGAATGAGAAAGCTCTCCAGTTACCTTGTTTATTGAAGGGACATTGAGATGTGGATAATTATGAAGAGCAAAGTCTCTTCTGAGCAGAAAATTGAGAGCTTTACAGACCTCTTCTGCAGTGGTTATCCTTAACAAGGTCTGGTGGGATGCTAAAGTCAGTTGAATTAAACATTAAGTGAAACACAATTTTTTTCATGGGAAGAAAACATTAAATATAGGGTCACATTATCAAGTGGAATGGTGAGTTCTCCATCTCATTATGTTTTCAAACTGATCTGGAAACCTTGGTAGCTGTTGAACTTCCTGCAAGTGCATCTGAAATATCACAGTGTATGTTTTAATAATCTATTCTCGCCTTAGTCTCAGTCCATAAATGGGGCAGTGGCCAGCAGCTTCTAGGACCACATGATGGAATTGCTCTGGCTATAGACAGCTCCTGCTATTAATAAAGACAAGTCTCCCCTTAGAAAAGGCAATCTGAGGGTTGGGGAAGTTGGGGACACTGTGCAGGATGGATTTCTTCTACAGTTTTTAGAGCAAGATCCTACCAGCCCAGTGCAGGGTCCTTTGCCCCTACCACATGGATGGTGGTGTGTCATGGTGCTTTGAGCCCTTCACATCTCACTTTTTTTATTAAGGCTAACAGTTATGTCCTGTGTGGGTTTGATGTGTGAGGAAATGTCTTTGCCTTAAAACTTAAGCACATCTTTCACATTCAGTAAAAAAATATACTATTTTCTTGAATTCCTGGGAGACTCAGTGGACTTTCAAGGAATTCTTCTTTCACTTGATAAAACCTCTGCTATCGTGAAGTTGTTTTTTTCCCTGAAGAAGGAAACCCGGTTAACCTGGAATGTATTTTTATGGCAGAGCGCTACACGTGCTAGCTGGACCTGGGTGGCCT
This sequence comes from Numida meleagris, assembly GCF_002078875.1. Lineage (NCBI taxonomy): Eukaryota > Metazoa > Chordata > Aves > Galliformes > Numididae > Numida > Numida meleagris. The sequence continues at coordinate 175,865,010 of NC_034409.1, read as the reverse complement.
GTTGCCACAGAGTTGCTTTGATCTAGGCAGATTTTCAATGAGAATAAGTCATGGCTCTTACCTGTGCATAAATATGGGCCATATAATGCATTTTGATGACTGATTTGTAAACTGTTTACCTGTGCATATCTCTGCTTCTGTCTTCTTGGATTACCCTGATCTTTTGGTTGTACATACACCTCACATGTGGTTCTTGGATCACACAACAGCTGCCAGCAAAGCTCTTATCCACCAGCCAGGAGTTGTAGGTGTGCTCCTAGAATCATAGAATCATAGAATATGCTGAACTGAAAGAGACCCACAAGGATCATTGAGTCCAACTCCTGGCTCCACACAGAATCACATGGAGATCAAACCCAATGTCTGAGAGCGCTGCCAAACGCTCCCTGAACTCCAACAACTCGAGGCTGTGCCCACTGCCCAGGGCATCCTATTCCATGCCCACCGCCCTCTGGTGCAGACCCTTTCCCTAACCCTCACCTGCCCCTCCCCTGACACAGCTCCATGCTGTTCCCTCAGGCCCTGTCACTGTCCTAGAGAGCAGAGCTCAGCGCTGCCCCTCTGCTCCCTGTTAGGAGCTACAGCCGCCATGAGGCCTCCCCTCAGCCTCCTCTAAGATGTATCCTGCTGCATCCCATGGTATTTGAGGAAGAAATTAATCTCTCTGAGGCTAAGGAGTGATCCAAGGTTCCCTGCTGGAAGATCTTGCTGGTTTTGAGTCACAGATTTAGGATGGCCCCTCTACTCCACTCTCGTGAGACCCTATCTGGAATACTGTGTCCAGTTCTGGAATCCCCAGCACAAGAAAGGCATGGAGTTGTTGGAGCAGGTCCAGAGGAGTGCCGAGAATATGATCAGAGGGCTGGAGTCCCTTCCAACCCAAACCATTCTATGATTCTCTGATTCTATGAAGTAGCACAGTTGAGATCTCTTCTATGTAGGAAATACCAGACAAGATGTGACTGCAAATAGCAAAAAAGACTGAGTCATAAAATGGAGGACTCAAATCTAGGCATGGATCAGGGAAGAGAAGAGTTAAGTGAGAGCATCAAGGTGAAGTTAATAAACTCTCCACTGGGTTCATAACATTGGCTTTCATCAGGGTGATTCACACAAAAAGACACCGAATCATAAACAAAGCCTGGAGAAGGTCAGACATGGAAAACAGAGATACATGCTTTTAAAAACTTTATTTTCCCTAGAAAATAATCTACTTAGCTGATCTTCTAAAAAAAAAAGAGAGAGAGAGAGAAAGAGGGTCACTGAAGAAGCAACAAATGTGGTAATTCTCAGAGAAAAAAATATGTTAAATATGTTTCTGGACAAGCCAAGTGACCTTTGCCTGCTGCCAATTTTATTTAGCAGTAACTTAAGCTATGTATTAAGCAGCAAATTATGTTGCCCCCAAGGACTACAGAGCTCTTGTCTTCCTTTCCCAAGTGCTGTTACTTGGCAGAGTAAGTTAAAATAATTTTAAAACAATAATAAATAATAGTTTTCCAAGATAAACATGTTTGTGGAGCTATCTGGAATGTATTTTCAACACTTCTGTTGAATTAATCAATGTTAATGCTTTAATCCATCTTTTTTAACATTTATTCAGCAATATGATCAGTGGTAATATGAGTGGGGAAAAGTAAGGACATATATCTTTGCCTTCAAACATTCAACAGAATTGGTGGAACAAGAGTAAAATCCATAACACACCCCTACAGGAGATGCCTAAACTCAGTGCTGAAGTGCTTCAGGGATTCTCAAAAACTCATGTGTAGCCTTAAAGTTATCCTAAAGGCATGTTTCTTCTGATGGGCATGATATTGCTAGGCAGTTCTGGAAGTCTATAAATCAATGCAGAAGACAAAGAAGTATTTGTAGATTATATATTCTTGCGCTTTCCTCTCCTGTAGGTGATGTTGACATCCTCACTGAGTTGAGTTTCATATGATGCTAGGAATGGGCCCTTTTATGTGACTGTCCTTAGCTTGATGATATTCTTTGTGCAAAAAGAATGTGACTCTCACCTCACCTCCACTCACTTCTGAAGTGTTATTTTTCATTTGCCCCTGTCTAGAGCAGAATTTGACTCACTGGCTATGGACACTGTCTGGGGATGGGGGAATGAAAGGCCAGTGACATTTCACGAAGTCTTTCTTCATGACTGCTTCTTAAGGTACTCCAGAACATGGATATGTATTTATTGGATAATACTTCTGGGCTCTGGATCAGTCAAAGACTTCACTGTGATGGTGAATTGCCTACAGACAGAAGATGCTCACAGAGTGCTGCAATTAGTAATGCTGGGAGCAGAAGCTGTATTTTCTTTTAGTGTGACAAGGTGTGTGTGAGATGAGCCATGGCTCCCAGCAGCACAGGGAGGAAGGAAGATGATGCTGGTGTTTGGTCCCATGGAGCTGTTGCAGTATTTCCTTCTCCAGAACCTACTGACGCAGAGAAAAGACAGGAGAGGCCACATGGGAAATCTCTGGAATTGCTTTTAGTGCATTTTTTTTATAGTCACAGAACTGGAGGTAAAGGAAGAACAAAATCCTCATGCTTTCTGATCTCTTTTGGGGAAGGGGGGGATTAATTTAAATGTAAATATTATAACCATTAAGGAAGAAAATGGGTTCCTGAAGTAAAACGACCTCATTTTCATCTATTTTCCTTCCAACTCTCACTTAAATCTCATCTAGAAGTAGGAATGCTTCAGTTCCAATTGGAAATTCTGTATCACTATTTACAAAACATAGTTGACATTTTCACACCAGATATTGTTTTGTTCAGTACGTACAAAGTAAATGGATCCTTGTTTTAGCAAGTATCTATATCACACAGGAAAAACTTTACTTCTTTTGCCTACCATGCAGCCACATTGCATTAGAAGCACATTCACACTCATACCATTACATCTGAAGAATTTAAATCACTCTGAAACTGTTAACTATATCTGAGATCATTCTTCCAATTTTTCTGGACATGGGATGTAAGGAAGGGATTTGTTTATGAGCACAGACTATGTCTGATCTATCCTACTGTTGGAGATTTCTGATGAGAGATGATCAGCCTGTGAAACCATCCAAAGTATGCAGGTTGCTTAGAAAGTAATGCCTCTTACTTATTTCCATGGAAAAGACAACAGCTACAAAGAGCACAGTAACACTTCTTTATGGAGCAAACTGTCATATAGAAAGCACTATTTTTTCAATATAGTCACCACCATTAGTTATGCATTTTCGCTAGCAACAAACAAGAGCTTGCTTGCCGCTCTTGTAAAAATCTGCACCAGCGGAGGTGACCCATGGTTTCGCAGCTGCTATGACAGTATTGTTGCTAGGAAAGTGTTGCCCACTTTGCAGTCCATCTTACACTGGCCCAAACAGATGTAAGTCAGAAGGCGCCAGATCTGGGCTATACGGTGGGTGTGGTAGGACAGTCCAGCCAAGATTGACAGTGTGCCCCATGGTCTTCAAACTGGTATGGGGCCTGGTGTTATTGTGTTGTAAGAGAAAGGTTGTCTTCTCTGACCTGATTCTGGAAGTTTAAGCTTTCAGCTTAGTCAGCATTGCAATGTAGTGGTCAGAACTGATGGTATGTCTGGGTTCTAGGAAATCCAGAAGGATCACCCCTTTCCTATCCCAAAAGACAGTGCACATCGCTCATCACTTTATCTGCTGAGGTCTTGAACTTTTTCTTCACTGGGGAATTCACATGGCACTACTCCATGGACTGCTATTTTAACCCTGGCTTGTAGTGATGACACCATGTCTCATCACTGGTAATAATACAATCCAGGAAACTGTCACCTTCAGACTCATATTGGTTCAATAGGTCCTGACAAACTGACATATGGTGTTCTTTCTGTTCCTGTGTGAGCATTCTTGGGACCCACCTTGTACAAACTTTGTGATTGATATTCCAGTATTTTCACCATTTCCAATGCACTGAAGCCAGTATTCAGCTCCATACACAGTTCCCACATTGTAATCCACCAATTTGCACAGATCAGCTGAGATACTCTTCGTTTTGAGTTGTGACAGCTGTGCACGGCCCTTCAGAACATGGCTTGTCTTTCACGTTGCTGTCGCTACTGCTGAAACGCACCACCCACCACCTCATTTTCCGTGCACCCACTGTTTGTTCTCCACAAATTTTCAGCAAGCATCAGTGAATGTCAGTGGGTGCCATTTTTTCCACATGGCGGAATTCAAAGACACACCTTTGCTTTATACACACTTCCATGTCAGATGCCATTCTGTCAGACTGCCCCTCTGCTGCCATCTCTTGCACTGCAACAACATGTAATGGGATATTGGTGGGAAGGTTCAGCCTCTGCTGCCATACCACCAACACCTGCCTCTGATGTTGTGGGCCAACATCATAAAACAAGAGACATTAGTTTTGAAGCAGCCCTCATAAATAAGTAGTACCATTTTAAATCACAGTTCAGCAATACATTTTACTCATTTCTTAAGAAACTCTGTTAGATCTCATAGCCTGATAGGGGCAAGGGAGCCTCAGCTATGTTATATCGGTGCAAACAGTAGTGAGGCTGAGCCTGTATTCCCAGTAAGCACATACAGATATGTGATGTGTATGTGTATATGTCTGTGGTGCTGATCACAGAGATCACAGGAGACACACGGAGAACTCACACAAACATGAGGAGTACCACTGGCCTCATCATGCTCCTGTCTCTGGTTGGACCGGATGGAGGTTCCTTAGAGGGATTATAAATGTATATGGGTGTGTTACAATGTGAATCACTCCAGCAGCCGGGCTAAACACTTTGTCCGCACAGTAGCTGCCTATGGATCTTGGTGTTCCCAGTTGCCGACATCTGGAGGTACAAGCCTGCACGCTCCAGCTGCTGGTGCAGATAATCCCTTGCACCCCTCTAACACATACACTTCCCAGTCATCCACAGTACACCATGGCTTCTTGGACGGCTCTCTGGAGCCACATTGTGCCTCCAGGAGCTACCTTCCCAAAGTTCCTCACTCAAAACACAGTAACCCCTCTAGTTTTTAAGCCACCTTACCCACCGGCTCATCCAGCCTGATCTTCAATACCAATCACATACTCTCTTGTTCATCCACACTTGTGCCAAGTGCTGCTCTATGGACACATGGGCCTCTAAGCCTTGGTCATACCACCATGGCTGCATTCATACTCCTATATGTGCATCCAGGAAAGAATCAGAAAGGAACTGAGTAAGAAGATGAGGCATGGGACACAGCTAGACCAGTGCACTGACCAGCAAACTATTTCCACACAACCATCCCTTTTGCTATCCTTATCCTTCTATTTTCTCATGTTTGTTCCTTCCCAAACCACCCTGATGCCCCCTTTCCCTGACTTTGTGTGCTCCTCTAAACATCCTTTAATAAATATTAAAGAATCTTAAAATGCCTTTGCCTGCATCCCATACAAAATCTCATAGCTCTATGTGCAGTGACCTCCCTCAATCTGAAAGATGCTCCAGAGAGCTGCTCCCCTTTTTCAAAGGTGAGGGGTGTTCTCCAACCTGTGGGGCTGAGGGTCACCCTGCAGTGTGACTGATTTGGGGCTCACCTGTGTGTGTGGAAATGTTTATTAAGCAACCAAGCTGCACTAGTACGAGCCACCTACTTGCACCAGTACTGGTTGGATTGCACAAAAACAGCTGGATTAATGGAGTTAAGTATGTCTGGCCAGATGCTCTGCTGGCGTGATCTACCACAACTCCACTGCCATCACTGCTGTCAGAGAATTGTCCCTGGCTGGTGTAGCTGTGTTGCCCAGCAAGACTTTCATACAGTTCCCTACCCTGAGCCATCAGGCTTTTGTAGATGCATATTTTGTTTTGCTCTTTCTGATGCTGGAGAGACAGGGGAGAGCAAATTCCCTTTTGAGGTCAGATGAGAAAGAGACAAATAATGTACTTTTGTTTCTATGCTTTATTGCCCTCTCTTCTTTGGTTCATTTTATGACAGGAAAGTAGTATGGGAAAGAGACACAGAGATGCAGGTGGAGAAAGAGACAGCGAGCACTTATGCAACACAGCACTGAACATTTCAGATGTTACATTTAAGTGCTTGCTTGTTTTTCAGGTTTCTCTTTATGCACTTTAACAAAGCTCCCTTGAGCTTATGAAATAGATGAGTTTTAAAAACAGTTGCTAAAAGGAGTGTGCTTTCTTTCCTCAAGACTTCAAATCTCATTTTCCTGGAAAAGCTCATTCATTTTACAGTCTTTTCTTCAGAGACCCTTTCCTGGTCTCAGAAATTGAAACTTCTCCTCAGTTAGTTTTATACAAGTAAATATTTAACAGATGCAGGACTGCACCTTGGAACTGCAGAGGAACATATTTTATCGTCTTATCCTTTCACAATGATGTTTTCATCTGCTCAGGTGGTGAACACATGTGCTGTCTTTCTACTTTCATTACATATATATCAAACCACAACTATGAATAAAGATAATGCAATAGTGACAGCTTCCATGTTCTCTTTCGTGGTGTTGAACTGTTCTCTGCGAGTTTGCTGAAAACTGGAGAATCTTCTTTTGAAAATTAGAAAGATTTTCAGCAGTGCCTGTTGAACTGTCACCAGAGCAGGAAAATGGCCTTGGTGATTTGGGAACTGTTGTATGTAAGGTTTCCTATTCTACCTCTTTTGAAGTCAGTGGTAAATGTCTCTATGGCTGCAATGGCAGTCAAATAAACACAAGTCGGATGATCCCAGACCCTCTTGCATTTGTGCATGCATAATCCTCAATTCTACTCTCATTCTCCAAGCCACCTTTATGGAACCAAAATTAAGTTCTATCAAAAATGAATGTCTACTTTTCACAGTTATTATTACAAAATTTTATCCAAAAAAGCCTGTAGGCAGCAGATTGTCAATGGAAAACATGAAAAATCACCTATGAACCTAATCTTAGCAGCTGAGATAAATCGTTCATAGCTACTGATCACATTTGAATGCCCTATGATGTACTCTCAAACAAAATATAGCCTGGTCAGTTGAAGCTGACTTGTATTTAAAGAATGATTAGACAAAAATGATTAGACAGAACTTCACTAATCACACAAAGAGATGATGATTTAATTTCTCAATTAAAATGCAAATGTCCTTTCATCTACCTATAAAATACAAAAAGATATTTAAGCAATTTTCCCCACTTATTTCTATTTCAGCACAACCTCGTTGCAGTATAACTGGAACCAGAAGGCAAATACCAAGTCATTTTATTGCAAACTTATCAAAGGTCCTTCATTTGGAAAGGATCTTCAAAGGTAATCTAGTCCAAAGGCCTAAGTCCTCATGAGATTTTTTTCTTTAGCCTCCTCTTAGTTTTTCAGTTTTGAAGAGCTTCACAATTTCAGAAGGAAATAAATTGAGCTTTCTTTAAAAAAATTTCAACTTTTCTCAACAAAATAGATTTTTCTTATGTCAAGAGGAAGTTATATGAAAACTAGTATTGTCCACCACAGAGCACAGGGGGGATGAATTGTCAGTGGGTCATCAGCTCCCTACAGAAGCATAAGCCTCCAGCCTGCTGTGGGATCCTAGTTGAGGGAGATGCTTCAAACCAATGAATGATGGATGGACCAGTGGAGGTAGCCAGTAAGTGCTCTTCAATTTAGTAGATACCGGACTGCTCCAGATAAACTAGTGAGGAATGTCTTCAGAAGACAATGCCTTGATCTTCTTACTCACTGGTTGGTTAATGAACATAAGCACTCTGACTTCAACTTCTGTTGAATCTATGAATTTATTTGGAGACAGTTATGTGCTGTAGTGCTTTGCAGGCTGGCAATTTGCCCTGAGTTGTGGTTTCTGTCAATCAGGGGCAAGGAGTTGAATTTTTGGGCCAACAGAGAAAAGAGCCAGAATATATTTCAATTGTGAGCAATCTCAAAAAGATTCCCAAATAGCTTGGATTAGAAAACTCTTGTATTAGCTGCAGGAACTGTCAACATTTTATCCTAGGTTCTGACCCCTTGGACTTAAATAGAAATAAATGTGGAATGAGTAAGACAAACAAGGGTAAAAAATGTAAGAAATAGCAAATGTTTGGGGATACAATCAAGGAAAAACCAAACAAACCTACATGTGACATCCCTAAGTCTGCCTGCCAAGCATGTGATTTACATCTTCTGCAAGAGGATTTAAAAGAAATGTCTAATAATGTATTTGATTCTCTTAACCCTCTCCCCTTTTGTTACCTCTGTCCATGACATTTAAGAGCACAGCTGGAGCCCCCTGAGCTAACTGAAGTCATATGATGCTCTGAGGGCAGCCAAACATCCCAGAAGTAGCAAGAAGCTGACAGGCTGAGCAGCCTAACAGGACAGCAAAGTGCTTTTTTGAAAGAGAGGGAAAGAGAAAGATGAGGTGGAGAAAGGGATTGGGAGTTGAGGAGGAATGCAGACTGTTTGATCAAATTTGTCACATTAATAAAAATATGTTTTTTAATTAAGCATTGCAAGTTTTTCTTTTTCTTTTTCTTTTTCTTTTTCTT